>NW_013858986.1:0-522 GCF_000517525.1 Limulus polyphemus
GTATTGTTAAATCTTGTATCTTGTTATTGATAGTACACATTATTGTTAAATATTGTGTCTTCTTTTTGACAGTACCCAGTATTATTAAATCTTGTGTCTTCTTATCGACAGTACACAGTACTGTTAATTCTTGTGTCTTCTCATTGAGAAGACACAAGATTTAACGATACTGTGTACTCTTATTGACAATACACAGTATTGTTAAATCTTGTGTCTTCTGATTGACAGTACACAGTATCGTTAAATCTTGTGGCTTGTTAGTGATAGTACACAGTATTCTTATATCTTGTGTCTTCTTATCGACATTACAGTGTATTGTTAAATCTGATTTTTTCTTTTTGATAGTACACAGTATTGTTAAAAATTATGTCTTTTTCTTGATAGTACACAGTATCGTTAAAACTCGTGTCTTGTTATTGATAGTACACAGTATTGTTAAATCTTGTGTCTTCTTATTGATAGTACACAGTATCGTTAAAACTCGTGTCTTGTTATTGATAGTACACAGTATTGTTAAATCTT
>NW_013858987.1:0-344 GCF_000517525.1 Limulus polyphemus
AGAACGATACTAGCTATTGTGTCCTATTTATTCCAGTCGGTCTTAAACAAACACATGTAGATATATTGTAAATATATGAGTTAATTAACAAACTGGTTGCAGACTAAAGTCAACAGTGGGCCAAAGAACGATACTAGCTGTTGGGTCCTATTTAATCCAGTCGGTCTTAAATAAACACATGTATATATGTTGTAAATATATGAGTTAATTAACATATTGGCTGCAGACTAAAATCAACAGTGGGACATAGAACGATACTAGCTATTGGGTCCTATTTAATCAATTAAGTCTTAAACAAACACATGTAGATTTGTTGTAAATATATGATTTAATTAACAAACTTG
>NW_013858988.1:0-496 GCF_000517525.1 Limulus polyphemus
AACAAATCTTACTATTTTGTTTTTTCCCACTAATAAATCTTACTATATTGTTTTTTACCACTAGCAAATCTTACTATTTTTCTTTTTTCCCACTAACAAGTCTTACTACTTTGTTTTTTCCCACTAGCAAATCTTACTATTTTTGTTTTTTCCCACTAACAAATCTTCCTACTTTGTTTTTTTCCCACTAGCAAATCTTACTACTTTGTTTTTTTCCCACTAGCAAATCTTACTATTTTGGTTTTTCCCACTAACAAATCTTACTATTTTGTTTTTCCCATTAACAAATCCTACTAATTTGTTTTTCCCACTAGCAAATCTTACTTATTTGTTTTTTCCCACTAACAAACGTTACTTCTTTGTTTTTCCCACTAACAAACCTTACTTCTTTGTTTTTCCCACTAACAAACCTTACTTCTTTGTTTTTTCCCACTAACAAATCTTACTTCTTTGTTTTTTCCCACTAACAAATCTTACTCCTTTGTTTTTCCACTAG
>NW_013858989.1:0-344 GCF_000517525.1 Limulus polyphemus
ATGAAAATCATAATACAAGAAACGTTGTTATAATATGTTGACTGTTTTAAGAAACTTTTGTTTAAATCGATGATAAGACGAAAACATTATTATCTTGCAAAGTTTATTCACACGGCCTGTCCCTCGAATGTTGTCTATTTTTCACTTGCTTGTTAAATACAAGATTTTAATACTAGATAAAAAAAAGTTGTTTTGTTTTTTATTTGCAAAAATAAAATATACAGTTTTGTCGTTTTGTACTTTCAATAAAATATTTGCAAAGATTAAAAAAGAAGAATAAATAATCCAACATAAAATTTATGTTGAAGAATTATCTGCTGGCATTGTAATTAATTAATTATCCG
>NW_013858990.1:0-342 GCF_000517525.1 Limulus polyphemus
TTTTATTGACAGTACACAGTATAGTTAAATCTTGTGTCTTCTTATTGACAGTACACAGTATCGTTAAATCTTGTGTCTTCTTATTGACAGTAAACAGTATCGTTAAATCTTGTGTCTTTTATTGTACTAGTACACAGTATAGTTAAATCTTGTGTCTTCTTATTGACAGTACACAGTATAGTTAAATCTTGTGTCTTCTTATTGACAGTACACAGTATTGTTAAATCTTGTGTCTTCTTATTGTACAGTAAACAGTATCGTTAAATCTTAGTGTTCTTTTATTGTACTAGTACACAAGTATAGTTAAATCTTGTAGTCTTCTTATTGTACAGTACACAGTAT
>NW_013858991.1:0-343 GCF_000517525.1 Limulus polyphemus
GTTAAACTATCTTGGAATTGATGCAGCACAACCTCATGTAACTTTCTCGGTATAACCGTTTGCCAAGTCGTCACTTTCCCATCTCCAGAGAAGAATACCATCTTCAAGCTTCAACTGATCCCATTGTGCCCAATAGTTCTTTGTCACAGGGCTTAAGCTAGACACCTTCTCCCAAGCAGGGCGCAAAACACTTGTTTGTAGAAAATCAATTATTGGCTTCAAATCTTGGTCTTTTTCCTGTTCTCCTTTAATGTCTATACCTGATTCCACTCCACCATCATTAACTCCTTCAGTCACTTTGACTTCAGCTTGATGGCACCTGGTTAGCTCAACCTCTCTTTTG
>NW_013858992.1:0-343 GCF_000517525.1 Limulus polyphemus
GGTGGAATATGTCAGTGGCAAATTTTGCAGAATTTGGGAATCCCGCTTTTGACAGTCAACAGAATCATCGTGCAGTTCAGGAAACCTGGCAAGGAAACAAGCATCAAAATGGATCCCAGATTAACGACTGCAGAAGTGGCCAAAGTTGGTTGGATGAGCCCGAAATCTGTTCAACGGATTCTCCACAGATTGGGTTATCGTTGCAGAGCAGCTAGAAGGAAGCCCTTATTAAGACCTGCCAACATAGTCAGACGAAAGAAGTGGGCAAGTGATATGATGACCAAGCCTCTGGACTTTTGGAAGACTGTATTGTTCTCAGACAAATCAAGATTCGCTCATATTT
>NW_013858993.1:0-345 GCF_000517525.1 Limulus polyphemus
ATCCACAGGGAATTGTCAATGCAGAGATCTACAGTCAGCAACTGGAACGTTAAAATCAAGCCCTTCACCAAAAATGCCCTTCACTCGTCAATCGAAAAGGTGTTCTTCTTCTCCACGACAATGCAACATGTCCACATGTGGCACGTTTGACACAACACAAGATTATGGAGTTTGGTTGGGATGTTTTCCCTTACCCACCATATTCTCCAGATATGGCGCCATCACATTACCATTTCTTTCGTTCGCAGCAACACCATCTTAATGAGAAAAAAGTATGCAAATGTGGAAGGTGTTAAAGAGGACATGGACATGTTCTTTGATTCAAAGCCAAGTGATTTCTTTAAT
>NW_013858994.1:0-344 GCF_000517525.1 Limulus polyphemus
GCCGTCTCCAGCCATTATTAGTCTCAAAGTGGGTTCCCCGTCATCGAATAAGTAGAAATTTGTTAACAGTAAGTAGTTTTTAGTAAGTCATTTTTGTACTCCAATTAGTCAGCGGTAAGTTTGCGGAGTTGAGACTCCAAAATTTGGGATTCGATTACTCCGTGGTGGACAGAGAACAGATAGCCTATTGTGTATATATAGATCTCTAACACTACACTGCGCAAAGAAAAAACAAGATAATTTTTACAGGACGGAGACATCTAGTGAAAGAGGTTGTTAATAATTAATACAAATTCGGTAAAACCAGTATGTTAAGAAAGGAAAAATATGCTTATCAAAAGAAG
>NW_013858995.1:0-344 GCF_000517525.1 Limulus polyphemus
ATCATCATGGTTAGTTGGGACAAAGTGAACAATGGAACAAAAGACGCCATTGAAGATGTGTCACCTGGAAAGGCCACTGTCGAAGAAGAAACTACTCGGTTTTGAGAATGAAAACAGTGAAGCCCTTCATGAAGTTACTACCACTGACGTGACTATTACCGATAATAGGACAATTCCTGATGGAGCAGATGAACCTCGCGTAAAGCAGAAGCCAGTACGGAAAAAGATACGTCCCGTAAAATTAAGAGACTTTGTTGAATTTTAATTTTGTGTTTGTAAATTATGTACATTTAATCGTTATTGTTAATTATCTATTAGTTTAATGTAAATGGTTATTGTTCGGC
>NW_013858996.1:0-344 GCF_000517525.1 Limulus polyphemus
TTTCTTGCCATATAGACACTATGTGTGCTTGCCATTTTACACTTAGCTGTTGGGACTTTCACGATGGGGGTTGGTGGGCGTCCTTCACCACCAATCACTACTGTTTTCCCGAAGTTGACTTATTGGTAGTATGCTTTTTACACTGGCTACTCATATGTTCTTGCTCTCCACAGTTCCAACAACCTTTCTGGATAGCAGCCTTTCCTGCTGTGGCATCTCCCCTGTGTTGAAGTTGCCAGCACTAAGCTCTCTTGTGCCCAGGTTTATTACAGTGCCAGCAAAGTCCCTCAAACTTCTCTGAAAGCTGCCCTTTTCTGGCCTTGAATCCTGACGACTGTACTAAC
>NW_013858997.1:0-489 GCF_000517525.1 Limulus polyphemus
GTGTAGCTTTAGGCATAACTAAAACCTAACTAACTAACTGTGCTAGAAATTCAACAAAACAAACAAATTTTATTGAAGTTTAAAAGAATATCCTATTCTAAACAAACTGAACAATACTTTTATGGTGCCGTTCAAGAGTTTATTAGAAAAAGTTTCATTTTATATTTCTGTAGACATTTTCTTTTCATTTGTAGACTATGGCAGACTGTTCAGGCTTATATAGAAAATAGCATAAAACTAATTAAACCATTAAAATTAATTTTTATCTAAAATCGTAGACAGATGAATATCACATACACTTCGACTAGCTACATTGATGTATTGTGCATGCTACTTATACTTCATTATGTGTAACTCTAGTTACTGAATTTATAACAACCATACTCATCTTTAGCCTTACTTGGTACAATTATCAATGAACAACTAGGTGTAACTCTAGTTACCGAATGTGTAACCACCATACTCATCTTTAGCCTTACTTTGTACAAC
>NW_013858998.1:0-344 GCF_000517525.1 Limulus polyphemus
ATCTTGTTTTTAGTAGGAATTTATGTTTGTATAATATATATAGATATATTTGATCCCATATTGTTTAATAACAAAAATAACCGTTTGTAGAAAAGTAGAAATTTCCTGTTATATAACACTAGTTAATGTGAATAGTTAATAGACAGACGGTATATAACAGAAGTTTAGAAGTACAACCTTTTGCACACACACCAGACTTTGAGAATGTATTAAAATTATAAATGTAGTTTCTATAATTTCAAAATGATTCTTGTGGTATCTGTAAAGAAACAGATTATGCTAATGACTCCCAAGACTTCTAAATTTGAGACTATAAGTTAATTGCTTAAATCTAACACAAAATA
>NW_013858999.1:0-344 GCF_000517525.1 Limulus polyphemus
AGCCACCCGGATATTATTGTCATGTTAGGATACAATGTCATGTTCTTGTTTTACATATGTAACCTATATAAAAGTCGGTGTGTGTTACGTCACGTCACGCTTTTTTTGTGTGTGTGTGTTGTTTTTTTTTTGAAATAGAAGGGGTCATAAAAGCCAAAATGCATTATCCAGATAGAATAGCCCGATTAATGTTTACCCATTACGATTTTAGTAACGGGAGTGCAATGGGGCCGTGAGAGACAGGGGGAGGGTCCCGTGAAACCTTATAAATGTAGTGAGTTTTGCTGTAATAAGCCTAAAGTAAAAGACGTAAGTGTGGGATCACCTAGCCTAGAGCCAAATGC
>NW_013859000.1:0-344 GCF_000517525.1 Limulus polyphemus
CTGTAATCAGTTAGATTAATTATAATAATGAGAGTATTTTGATTAATTATAATATTGATAATATTTTGATTAATTATAATATTGATAATATTTTGATTAATTATAATAATGATAATATTTTGATTAATCATAATATTGATAATATTTTGATTAATTACAATAATGATGGTATTTTGCTTATATTTTGATTAATCATAATATTGATGATATTTTGATTAATCATAATATTGATGATATTTTGATTAATTACAATAATGATGGTATTTTGCTTATATTTTGATTAATCATAATATTGATAATATTTTGATTAATTACAATAATGATGGTATTTTGTTTATATTTTG
>NW_013859001.1:0-344 GCF_000517525.1 Limulus polyphemus
CCAAGATTTGAAGCCAGTGATTGATTTTCTAGAAGCAAGTGTTTTGCGCCCTGCTTGGGAGAAGGTGTCTAGTCTAAGCCCTGTGACAAAGAACTATTGGGCAAAATGGGACCAGTTGAAACTTGAAGATGGTATTATTCTTCAGAGATGGGAAACTGCAGATGGGAAAGTGACGACCTGGCACACGGTTATACGAAGGAAGTTACGGGAAGTTGTGTTGCGTCAATCCCATGATACTGTAACAGGAGGACATCTCGGAGTTAAGAAAACATTGAGTCACCTACAACACAGATTTTACTGGATAGGTATGAGACAAGATGTGGAAGAATGGTGCAGAACATGCA
>NW_013859002.1:0-344 GCF_000517525.1 Limulus polyphemus
TTTGTTCTTCTATAATTGTGGAGGTAAGCCTAATCTAGACCTTGAACGTAACTTATCTTCCAATCAGTTCTAGTTTTTGTTCTTCTATAACTGTAGAGGCAAGCCTAACCTAGACCTTGAACTGAACTTATCTTCCAATCAGTTCTGGTTTTTGTTCTTCGATAACATGCTGATTACTGTCAGGTAACTTGTGCTATTACACGTTACTACACAACAAGGTTATATACCATACATCTGTACCATCAACACCGACACGTTACTACACAACAAGGTTATATATCATTCATCTGTACCATCAACACCGACACGTTACTACACAACAAGGTTATATATCATTTATCTGT
>NW_013859003.1:0-344 GCF_000517525.1 Limulus polyphemus
TTCCCCCCTCCCCCTTCCCTCAGTAACAATGAAATGAAATTTAAATTACTCACCATAAAATCATCATTGCTCAGACAAACCATAATTTTATAGCCTTCAATTTTGTTTGGTTACAGAGTTATCAAATAAAAATCAGAACCTTCCTGCCACACCCACCTGTTACATCCTCTCTTTCTGGATTTGCTAATAGTTCTCTCTTATGTTTAATTGTATTTCATCTATAACCAATAGAAATTCAGTGTTTGCATCTATCAAATGACGTATTATGTTCTGAACAGATAGATGTCAGTTTCACTTATAATACACGGTTTATCCTGTGGGAATGTTAATGACTAGCTTGGATG
>NW_013859004.1:0-344 GCF_000517525.1 Limulus polyphemus
GTATTCATTATCATAATTATACTGGTCTACCTTTCCAACCCAACATGCCAGTTGTCCCTCTGTGTTCTTTAATGACCTTAACCAGAGTAATGCAGGATGGTCTGTTATGATCGTAAACTCAGCCCCATAGAGGTAAGGATCCAAATATGTTAGACTCTTTACTATAGCAAGGAGTTCCCTTCGTGTTAACCAGTAGTTCCTCTCTGGTCTACTCATGACCCTACTGAAGTAGGCCACCACATGTTTGATTTTACCCACTTTCTGAGAAAACACTCCTCCAATTCCGACATTACTAGCATCACAATCCAGTATGTACGGCAGTGAGGGATTTGGAAGCTTTAAAA
>NW_013859005.1:0-343 GCF_000517525.1 Limulus polyphemus
TTTCAGTTCAACAAAACAAACACATTTATAATATAATTATTCTTCAACCGACTTAACAACAGAACTTAAATTAAAATATGTGTTGAGAACACCACGCACCCACTGAATATAGTTAATAAATCCGTATTATCGACAGAAGCTTTCCAATTATAATCCATGCAACAAGAGTAAACCTAAAATTAAAGTGGATTTTTATAATATAATTGTTCTTCAACCGACTTAACAATAGAACTTAAAATACGTGTTGAGAGCACCACGCACCCACTGAATATAGTTAATAAATCCGTATTATCGACAGCAGCTTTCCAATTATAATCCATGCAACAAGAGTAAACCTAAATTT
>NW_013859006.1:0-343 GCF_000517525.1 Limulus polyphemus
GGCAGTTAAAGATTTGTATACATCTGTCAAACTCAACACAATAGAAGATTTGTGTACATCTGTTAAACTCAACACAGTAGATTTGTATACATCTACCAAACTCAATACAGTGGAAGATTTGTATACATCTGTCAAACTCAAGGCAGTTAAAGATTTATATACAACTATTAAAGTCAACACAGTAGAAGATTTGTATACAACTATCAAACTCAACACAGTAGATTTGTATACATCTATCAAACTCAACACAGTAGAAGATTTGTATACATCTGTCAAACTCAACACAGTAGAAGATTTGTATACAACTATCAAACTCAACACAGAGATTTGTATACATCTGTCA
>NW_013859007.1:0-515 GCF_000517525.1 Limulus polyphemus
ATAGATATATATAAACCATAGAACATAGATTCTAAAACAGCGTTTAGATCCGGAACAAACCAATTATAGATATATATAAACCATAGAACATAGATTCTAATGACGTAATTAATGGCGTAATAAAATTGCAACGTTCTTCACGCGCTTTTCAACCGCTGGGAAATTTGAAAAAGTGAAGTAAAACACTGACGACATTACAGCATGATTTCTATTGATGGCAACAATACAGTGTCTCCTCACGCTCTACGTGTCACTGGTACTCATTGATTACACTACAATAAAATAGAAACAACAACAATACAGTGTCTCCTCACGCTCTACGTGTCACTGGTACTCATTGATTACATTACAATAAAATAGAAACAACAACAATACAGTGTCTCCTCACGCTTTACGTGTTACTGGTACTCATTGATTACATTACAATAAAATAGAAACAGCAACAATACAGTGACTCCTCACGCTCTACGTGTCACTGGTACTCATTGATTACATTACAATAAAATAGAAACAGT
>NW_013859008.1:0-344 GCF_000517525.1 Limulus polyphemus
AACTGGGAAACATTTAGTAGGTCCCTCAAATACCATGAGAAACATTTAGTAGGTCCCTCAAATACCACTGAGAAACATTTAGTAGATCCCTCAAATACCATGAGAAACATTTAGTAGATCCCTCAAATACCATGAGAAACATTTAGTAGATCCCTCAAATACCATAAGAAACATTTAGTAAGTCCCTCAAATACAACTGAGAAACATTTAGTAGATCCCTCAAATACCACTGAGAAACGTTTAGTAGGTCCCTCAAATACCATGAGAAACATTTAGTAGGTCCCTCAAATACCATGAGAAACATTTAGTAGGTCCCTCAAATACCATGAGAAACATTTAGTAGG
>NW_013859009.1:0-345 GCF_000517525.1 Limulus polyphemus
GCCCTTCACTCGTCAATCGGAAATATGTTCTTCTCCACGACAATGCACGTCCACATGTGGCACGTTTGACGCAACACAAGAGGCACGTTAGATGCAACGCAAGATTATGGCACCATCATATTACCATCTTTTTCGTTCACTGCAACACCATCTTAATGGGAGAACGTATGCAAATGTGAAAGGTGTTAAAGAGGACATCTACATGTTTTTTGCTTCAAAGCCAACTGATTTCTTTAATCAGTGCATTAATAACCTGATTGTAAGATGGAAAAGCATCATTGATAAGAATGGAGACTATTTCATTTAATAAATGTTTTGTTTGATATATATATATATATATATACT
>NW_013859010.1:0-344 GCF_000517525.1 Limulus polyphemus
GTGCAACTTTGTCATAGGTTATGCATCTCAGCAAACCCTTGTGAGTATCAAGGTTTTGGATCACAAAGGAGTACCAGAAGTCATACAGAAGCTCTGTGGTGTAACAGGACATTATGCAAGGTTGTGGGGACCAGTGTGGGTAACTATTGAGCTCCTGGGCATAAAGGATAGACACAAAGTATACTTGGCTGACATTGAAGACCCATGCATATTAGGGTTGGACTACTTACTACCGAGGAAGTGTGTAGTTAACTTTCATAAAATGACGTTTGGGAACAATAAAGGCCAAATTCTGGTAAGTGTTAAAAGAAAGGTTGGAGTAACCAGGTGCCATCAAGCTGAAG
>NW_013859011.1:0-344 GCF_000517525.1 Limulus polyphemus
TTACTTTAGGTTTATTGTACCAACACTCACTACACTTATAATGTTTCACGGCAGCCCCTCATGGCCCACTTTTACCTCCGTCACTAAAATCGTAATGAGCAGACAGTAAGCAAACTCTTCTATCTGGATAAATGCATTTTAGCTTTTATGACTCCTCCTATTTCGAGAAATCAAGCGTGACGTGGCAAATACTGGCTTTTATATAAGCTAGATAAGTTTCGTTATTTACTAAGTTAAAGGTCAGTTCTATTTGGTTAATAAAAGCTATTGATAATACCTTATTAATACTGCTTAATCATGTCTCAACTTTTAAAGTATATCGGAAAGAGATAAGCTTACAATCT
>NW_013859012.1:0-344 GCF_000517525.1 Limulus polyphemus
CACTTCAACACCGCGCTTGACTCAGTTGTCTGACTCTGTCTGTCTGCAATTATCTATTATACCATCACTTCATTTGCCGGCTTATATATATAAAAAAATAAAGGGCGCTTAGAGAAGACTAGAGTTGCCACGAACAGACACGATCCTTCTAGAATCTCATGACGTGTTACCAGCGTCATATGACTTCTGCTGTTGTAACACTGCCCCTTCCTTTGTATTGTTCATCCCGACCAATAGCCACTTACATTAAACTAATAGATAATTAACAATAGCTTAATTAAATGTACAGAATTTACAAATAAAAAATAAAATTCAACAAACTCTCTTAATTTTACGGGACGTAT
>NW_013859013.1:0-683 GCF_000517525.1 Limulus polyphemus
TAATTGAATGTATGCGGACAAAATATTGTTGGCCTCGTGAGACATGAATTATAGTGTTGTTATAGAGCGACTGTTGAAATTAAGTGTATCGTAAAGTTGTATTCGGAAAGAATAAACCAGTTTTATTTAAGAAAGGACTTGTGTCGCTAAAATTTCGTCGGAACAAAGTTATGGAAAATTAAATTAACGAAAGAACTGAGACGTAAGAAATTGGTGTCAGAAGTGGGATAAAAAAAATGGAAACGAGAAGCGGCAAATCAAACTACAGCCTAACAGACTTAATGGCAGCAATACAAGAACAGCAAAAGAAACAAGAAGAACGAAAAGAGAAATTACAACATTTGTTAGAGGAAAAAGAAAAAAACAAGAAGAACGAGAAAAGAAATTACAAC
This sequence comes from Limulus polyphemus, assembly GCF_000517525.1. NCBI lineage: Eukaryota > Metazoa > Arthropoda > Merostomata > Xiphosura > Limulidae > Limulus > Limulus polyphemus. The sequence goes on from NW_013859013.1 coordinate 393, forward strand.
AGTTATTAGACGAAAAAGAAAATAAACAAGAAGAACGAGAGAATAAACAAGAAAAGAAACAAGAAGAGAGATTACAGCAGTGGCAAGAAAACTTGCAACAGTGGCAGCTCGAAGAGCAAAATAAACAAGAAGAGTGATTACAACAGCTATTGGAGGAGAAAGAAAATAAACAAGAAGAGAGACTACAGCAGTGGCAAATAGAACAAGAAAGGAAACAGGAAAAAAGTGTCCAACAGTTGCAGGAAAGTCAGCAGCAACTACAGGAAAATCAACAACAATGGCAAGAAGTAC
>NW_013859014.1:0-344 GCF_000517525.1 Limulus polyphemus
AAAGCAGAACAGGAGAAAGACCAAGATTTGAAGCCAATAATTTATTTTCTACAAGCAAGTGTTTTGCACCCTGCTAGGGAGAAGGTGTCTAGCTTAAGCCCTGTGACAAAGAACTATTGGACACAATGGGACCAGTTGAAGCTTGAAGAAGGTATTCTTCTCCGGAGATGGGAAAGTGACGACCTGGCAAACGGTTATACCGAGACAGTTATGGGAAGTTGTGCTGCATCAATCCCATGATACTTTAACAGGAGGACATCTCGGAGTTAAGAAGACAGAGATTTTACTGGATATGTATGAGGCAAGATGTGAAAGAATGGTGCAGAACATGCAGTACATGTTGT
>NW_013859015.1:0-344 GCF_000517525.1 Limulus polyphemus
GTGTCAAACTTTTAAAAACTGATTTTGTGAATGGGTAGCATTTGCCTTGTTCACAGTCGTGGAGGACTAATGTACAAAAATAACACAAATGGAAAGTACATTTCAAAGGACTTCCGAAGACGAAAGGCGGAAGTATTTCGAAACGTCGTCCTTTCTATCTGCGCTAATTTTACAAAGGAATATTACAACACTAACGCCACGTTATGGTAATAACACAGGCTTGCGAATTTCAACTTCATAAAAGTTGTTTTGGTTTTAATAACGGATTTTTCCATAATTCAGCCATGCAGATTTCGAAAATAATATTCATTTTTCTTTTTCACGTAAAGATTTTTTTACAAATC
>NW_013859016.1:0-340 GCF_000517525.1 Limulus polyphemus
GATAAGTTGATAAATGGAAACGAGATCAAACAAGATGACTGCATAATTCTGATCTAGTTAAGAAAAAATGGGTAGTTTAGAAAACGATAAGGCTCATGGGCCAGATAATATTTCCCCAAGAGTTTGAAGGAGGTTAAAGATTGGATATGTGAGCCACTTACTACTATTTTTTGCCAGTCCTTGAATAGTGGGCAGATACCAGAGGATTGGAAGTTAGCTAATGTAACTACTCTCTTCAAGGGAGGTGACAAAAATTGTCCCAGTAATTATACACCCATTAGTCTTACATCGGTTGTGGGAAACGTTTTGGAAAGTCTGTTAAAAGATGCTTTGCAAAGTC
>NW_013859017.1:0-344 GCF_000517525.1 Limulus polyphemus
TTTTATTTACTTTTGAAACAGAACACTTTCGGGGAACCTGCGGAAGTACATCTATCGGTATAGTAATTATATACGTTCTTCTGGTAGCTATGTTAACATAACGACATGCAAAACCAAACACTAATAGTAAAGTAATTATACTTGTTTTTCTGACAGTTAACAACCACACACTGTAAGACCACACACTAATAGTATAGTAGTTATACATATTCTGTTTTTTGGCAGTTAACAATGTTACGTATTATAATTTGAAATAGCCTGAAATTGAGTTAACTGATAAATTTAAATTTAGTAGTTGAATTGTACTTTGGATTTAGCAGTTAAGTAAAAGCCGATATATAGTC
>NW_013859018.1:0-362 GCF_000517525.1 Limulus polyphemus
GCACAGGGGAGGTGCCACAGTAGGAAAGGCTGGTATCCAGAAAGATTGTTGGAACTGTGGAAAGCACGGACATTTGAGGAGCCAGTGTAGGAAGAATATTACCAAAAAGTCGGCCTCAAGGAGACCAGTAGTGGTTGGTGTTGAGCGACGCCCACCAACCCCCATCATGAAAGTCCCAACAGCTAGGTGTAAAATGCCAAGCACACACAGTGTCTATGTGACAGGAAAGATGGCTGGCCAAAGGTGCAACTTTGTCATAGACTCTGCGTCTCAGCAAACCCTTGTGAGCATCAAAGTGTTAGATCATGAAGGAGTACCAGAAGCCATACAGAAGCTTTATGGTGTGACAGGACATTCTACAA
>NW_013859019.1:0-344 GCF_000517525.1 Limulus polyphemus
ACCTGCCGATACAGTCACCTTTCGGCAGTTTTCTTTGCACCAGAATGACAGGTTGTGTGATGGGCGGGTACTCGGAGGGGTAGCACTGCTGGTCGACCAGCATGTGCCCTCCTTATGTATGTCCCTCGATACACCCTTGGAGGCCGTAGCCATACGTGTTTCCTTGAGTTGTGCTATCACTATTTTTTCTCTGTACCTGTCTTCTGGGGAGACTTATGATCAATCAGACCTTGATGCTCTCGTTGACCAGTTCCCACCTCCCTTTTTACTTCTGGGAGACTTAAATGGACACAACCCCGTCTGGGGTGGTGCTGATATCGATGAGAGGGGTCGTTCCATAGAGT
>NW_013859020.1:0-342 GCF_000517525.1 Limulus polyphemus
GGTTATACTGTTAAAAAGCCCTGAAGTCCACACAGCAATGTTGGGTCCCATCCTTCTTCTGGACTAACACGACGGGAGCTGACCAGGGACTATCTGATTTCTCGACTATCTCTTCCTTAATTAGACCATCTGTGACCTTTTCTATCTCTTGTCACTTTGCTGGAGCTATTCTCCTTGGAGGGATCTTTATTGGACGGTGATTGCCTGTGTTTATTCTGTGCTCTACAAGGTTTGTGCAGCCGAGGTCATGATCTCCTTTCGAAATAATGTCTGCATAATTTGCCAAAAGTTCTTTTACCTGACGAGCCTGTGATGATGCCAAATGGACTATGCTCTTTTTAT
>NW_013859021.1:0-345 GCF_000517525.1 Limulus polyphemus
TGCAAAACGTCACTTGAGCTATCGGTCGAAAAGTTTTACTACAGTTTCACCTAAGGGTAAGAGTGGAACGTTTTTAGTTTTTTGTCATTCGGATTAAAGTCTCCTGACTTAGAGCAGAAAAACCATAAGATGAAAGGACGTGCAGATACTTATTGATTAGGCCAAGCAAACTAGATTAGCAATTATAGCTCAAATTTTGAAAGTAATCATGCGGGAGGATGGTTATTATTCATTGTCAACTTTTAAGCACAAACTTGCTAATTTTTGAAATTCTCCTAATTAACGAGAGTTTAGCGTCACGTGATATTAGCTTAAACAATTAGCATAAATAATGATTATCGATAC
>NW_013859022.1:0-345 GCF_000517525.1 Limulus polyphemus
AGGGGATGTAGAGACCAGTGTGTGTGTTTTTGTCGGTGAATTTTGGTCTTCAACATTTCCGGTCATGTGACTTCTTTGTTCAATACTGTATATATATATATATATATATATCCATGTCAGTGTAAATTACTTGTACCTGACGATGACAAAACCTTGTCGAAACGTTGTACATTTGCTGTTATGTTAAACTTATATTAAAGTTTTTCTTCATTACCAATTCAAGCCGTCTCCAACTATTATTTTTGTTATATCTTTCTAGTTGTTCGAGAGAGGATGATTCAAGAAAATCTTGATAATCAGACATGATCAAATCTTGCTGCCATTGATAAATATAAATCGAATTAT
>NW_013859023.1:0-651 GCF_000517525.1 Limulus polyphemus
TGTTTGGTGGGACGGGGATTCGAACCCGCGACCCTCAGATTGCGAGTCGAGCGCCTTAACCACCTGGCCATGCCGGGCCCATACAGAAAATACAATCAGAGTGGTTTCTTTGCGTCTTGTTAAGAGCTACATAATAATTCATCTGTGTTTTGCTAACCACAGATATCGTTACTAGGTTACAAGCTCTCAAACTTACCGCTGAGCCACTGAGGGGGCAAGAAGATCGGAACATTCTGTTATTTTCAGCAGAATAATACAAATTTTTTAAGCTTGGGCTCTAAATATAAAAATATTGTCAAATTTTTAGATATAAAGTTATAGCCGCGCATCAACCTCTCCTCTTCAAAAAATATAAAGCAAATACTGATTTTAATATTTTAATTGCAGCGTTTTATATTGTTCGACAGAGGGAGTTTCGGTATGACGTAGGGATAATTGTATGATGCATAGGATGTTTCACGAGTGTCAAGATTTGACTTGACGTCTCGAATTTTCGTGAGATTTGAGGCTTAGTAATTAGAGTGCCCGGACAGTGAACTCGAGGATTCAAAGTTCGCGATCTCTCAGCCAACATAATAAAAAGAACGCTCAATATATTGGGACAGTAGGCTATTGGATCATATAAGAGCAGCCCAGAAACTGGTGGTGGAC
>NW_013859024.1:0-344 GCF_000517525.1 Limulus polyphemus
GATGAGGGTGAAGTGGAACCAGGTATAGATATTAAAGCAGAACAAGAGAAAGACCAAGATTTGAAACCAATAATTCATTTTCTACAAGCAAGTGTTTTGCACCCTGCTTGGGAAAAAGTGTCTAGCTTAAGCCCTGTGACAAAGAACTATTGGGCACAATGGGACCAGTTGAAGCTTTAAGATGGTATTCTTGTCCAAAGATGGGAAACTGCAGATGGGAAAGTGACGACCTGGCAAACAGTTATACCGAGAAAGTTACGTGAAGTTGTGCTGCACTAGTCCCATGATAGTTTAACAGGAAAACATATAGGATTTAAGAAGACATTGAGTCACCTACAACAGAG
>NW_013859025.1:0-633 GCF_000517525.1 Limulus polyphemus
ATACATTAATATGTTCTGTTGCATAAAAAAACTACAATACTGTGTTTTATCATATTAAAAGAAACATACATATATAGTATGTTCTGTTGCATAAAAAAACTACAATACTGTGTTATATCATATTAAAAGAAACATACATACATAGTATGTTCTGTTGCATAAAAAAACTACAATACTGTGTTTTATTATATTAAAAGAAACATACATATATAGTATGTTCTGTTGCATAAAAACTACAATACTGTGTTTTATCATATTAAAAGAAACATACATAATATGTTCTGTTGCATAAAAACTACAATACTGTGTTTTATCATATTAAAAAGAAAAACGCACACAATTTACTTGTTCTAACATATGAATGAAAAAATGAAAAAGTGTGTTCTTTGGCCTGAAAAAACTACAACACTGTGTTCTATCACACTGAAAAGAAATATACATATAATATTGTGCTTTATCGTGTCAAAACAACACTAAACTACCACTCTGTTGTTCTATGAGTTTAAAGAAACACCATGATAGCATACTTTAAAAAAAAAGAAAAAATACAATACTATCGTATATGAAAACTATTACACTGTGTTCTTTCATAATAAATTGTCAGCAATGCAGCGTCCATACGTATGAAGAAAG
>NW_013859026.1:0-344 GCF_000517525.1 Limulus polyphemus
CTACACAATGACTATCTCCCTAATATTAACACAAAGCTACACAAGGACTATCTCCCTAATATTAACACAAAGCTACACAAGGACTATCTCCCTAATATTAACACAAAGCTACACAAGGACTATCTCCCTAATATTAACACAACGCTACACAAGGACTATCTCCCTAATATTAACACAAAGCTACACAAGGACTATCTCCCTAATATTAACACAAAGCTACACAAGGACTGTCTCCATAATATTAACACAAAGCTACACAAGGACTATCTCCCTAATATTAACACAAAGCTACACAAGGACTGTCTCCCTAATATTAACACAAAGCTACACAAGGACTGTCTCCC
>NW_013859027.1:0-984 GCF_000517525.1 Limulus polyphemus
ACTAGCTGCCTTCTGTCTAGTCTATCACTACTAAATTAGGAATGGCTAGGGCTGATAGCCCTCGAGTAACTTTACGCGAAATTCAAAATCAAACCAAGCCAGAATGCATATTATTTAAAAATGTAATCGTGACGTTAGGAAAACACATTGGTTCCAAAAATAAACTTAACACAAAAATACAAAACCTTGTAAAAAGTTTGCCCCTGACGAAGAAAGGTCCAATTTTCTAAAGCGCGCGGGTGAAAGAGATTTGTATTTTTGTGTTAATTTTGATGTTCAAAATGCTGTACTTGGGCTAACTGCAGCTGGTTCTTGATTCTTTACATTTTAAATGATACCATCTATTGGTGGTTTTGTCCCCTGGTGTTTTAATTAGTTTAACAACATTTATCATTTGCACAGTTCCAGCATACACTGAGAAGAATTTCATGATCAACACGGTAAAAGAAGGGGACAGCTTAACATTAGAGTGTCGTGCACGTGGAGAAAATCCCATTGAAGTCACCTGGACCATGAACCAGATTCCGTTTAATCCGGCTAGCAACCCAAGGTAAAATGTTTCTTTATCACAACAACAATGTAAAACCAAGTTGTCTTTGTTTCTTTATCACAACAACAATGTAAAACCAAGTTGTCGATGTTTCTTTATCACAACAACAACAATGTAAAACCAAAATTGTCGATGTTTTTTATCACAACAGCAATGTGAAACCAAACTGTCTATGTTTCTTTATCACAACAACAACAATATAAAACCAAACTGTCGGTGTTTCTTTATCACAACAACAATGTAAAACCAAGTTGTCGATGTTTTTTTAAACATCGACAATTTGGTTTTACATTGTTGTTGTGATAAAGAAATATCAACAGTTTGGTTTACATTGTTGTTGTCATTTTTATCACAACAACAATGTAAAACCAAATTGTTGATATTTCTTTATCACAGCAACAATGTAAAACCAAATTGTTGATATTTCTTTATCA
>NW_013859028.1:0-344 GCF_000517525.1 Limulus polyphemus
CTTCCTTCGTCCTGTAGGGGTCGTAGCAAAATCTTCCTGCTGCATCCAGTTGTTCCATTCCTCTCTCATTAAAGTCTTAAAGGGTTTGTTAATAGAAACATCGAGAGGTTGCAGTTGACTTGTTAAACAGCCAGCTGTGTTTTTAGCTCTAAAGGAATCCCAGACGAGGAGAGAAGGTTTTTTCAATAAGCCTCCTGGACGTTTCGACCAAATTTTTTCAAACCAAAGTAATGTTCGGTCTTTATCCATTCATCCTTTTTCATGTACGTGAACGTAGACACCGCTGGGTAAATTTTCTTTGGGCATCTTTTGTTCCATCTGCACAACATGCTAGCACAATTGTA
>NW_013859029.1:0-585 GCF_000517525.1 Limulus polyphemus
ATACTTGTGTACACCCCGAGTCCAAGAGGAACGACATCACTACCTACTATACTTGTGTGCACCCTGTCCAAAAGAAACGACATCACCACCTGCTATACTAGTGTACACTTCGAGTCAAAGTGGAACGACATCACTACCTGCTGTACTAGTGTACAACCTGACCAAGAAGAATAACATCAGCACCTGCTATACTGATGTACACCCTGACCAAGAGGAACAACATCACCACCTGCTGTACTTGTGTACACCATGACCAAGAAGAACGACACCACCACCTGCTATACTTGGGTACACTTTGAGACCAAGAGGAACGACATCACTACCTGCTATACTTGTGTACATCCTTACCAAGAGAAATGACACCATCACCAGTTATACTTGTATAAACCGTGACCAAGAAGAACAAAATCACTACCTGCTGTACTTGTGTACACCCTGACCAAGAAGAACGACACCACCACCTGCTATACTTCTGTACACCCTGGCCTAGAAGAACGACATCACCACCTGCTATACTTCTGTACACCCTGATCAAAAGAAAACATCACCACCTACTATATTTGTGTACACCCCGAGTTCAAGAAG
>NW_013859030.1:0-344 GCF_000517525.1 Limulus polyphemus
GGGACTAAAAGAAACACATTTTAACACTAATGGAATATTTTGTGTAGACCTTTTGATATAGACCTTAAGTGTCTTACCATTACAAGGTAATCACAAGCTGATATAGACCTTAAGTATCTCACCATTACAAGGTAATCACAAGCTGATATAGACCTTAAGTGTCTCACCATTACAAGGTAATCACAAGCTGATATAGACCTTAAGTGTCTCACCATTACAAGATAATCACAAGCTGATATAGACCTTAAGTGTCTCACCATGACAAGGCAATCACAAGCTGATATAGATCTTAAGTGTCTCACCATGACAAGGTAATCACAAGCTGATATAGACCTTAAGTGTCT
>NW_013859031.1:0-343 GCF_000517525.1 Limulus polyphemus
AGCATCTGTAGTTTTGTAGCATTTGTAGTTTTGTAGCATCTGTAGTTTGTAGCATCTGTAGTTTTGTAGTATCTGTAGTTTTGTAGCATCTGTAGTTTTGTAGCATTTGTAGTTTTGTAGCATCTGTAGTTTTGTAGCATTTGTAGTTTTGTAGCATCTGTAGTTTTGTAGCATCTGTAATTTAGTAGCATTTGTAGTTTTGTAGCATCTGTAGTTTTGTAACATCTGTAGTTTAGTAGCATTTGTAGTTTTGTAGCATCTGTAGTTTAGTAGCATTTGTAGTTTTGTAGCATCTGTAATTTAGTAGCATTTGTAGTTTTGTAGCATCTGTAGTTTTGTAGCA
>NW_013859032.1:0-343 GCF_000517525.1 Limulus polyphemus
GATAACACATCTTCACTAACAATAATAAAAGGAAGTTGGTAGTAGGTTTTGTTTTGATAACACATCTTCACTAACAATAATAAAAGGAGTTGGTAGTGGGTTTTGTTTTGATAACACATCTTCACTAACAATAATAAAAGGAAGTTGGTAGTGGGTTTTGTTTTAATAACACATCTTCACTAACAATAATAAAAGGAAGTTGGTAGTGGGTTTTGTTTTGATAACACATCTTCACTAACAATAATAAAAGGAAGTTGGTAGTGGGTTTTGTTTTAATAACACATCTTCACTAACAATAATAAAAGGAAGTTGGTAGTGGGTTTTGTTTTGATAACACATCTTC
>NW_013859033.1:0-344 GCF_000517525.1 Limulus polyphemus
AAGATCATGTACAACCATATGTTTGCTTAGTGTCAGATGATCTACATCCATATCGTTGCTTAGTGTTAGATCATGTATATCTATATAGATTCTTAGTGGCAGATCATGTACTTCCATATGGTTTCTTAGTGTCAGATCATGTACATAGATATGATTTCTTAGTGTCAGATCATGTACATCTATATTGTTGCTTAGTGTTAGATCCGGTACATTCATATTGTTTCTTATTGTCAGATTATGTACATCCATATGGTTTCTTATTGATAGATTATGTACATCCATATGGTTGTTTAGTGGAAGATCGTGTACAACCATATGGTTTCTTAGTGGCAGATCTTGTACAT
>NW_013859034.1:0-338 GCF_000517525.1 Limulus polyphemus
GCTGAAAAGTAACAGTATCACTTAACTCTCTCTCTCGAGTGTGTGTGTGTGTGTGTGTGTGTGTGTGTGTGTGTGTGTGTGTGTTTTTGTTATAGCAAAACCACTGCGGGCTATCTGCTGTGTCCTCCGAGGGGAATCAAACTCGATTTTAGAGTTGTGAATCTGAAGACTTACCACTGTCCCAATGGGGGATAACCCTCTCGACACGGGCTTGGTCGAATTGACCAACCACGTGACCACTTCATATTCCCTTAATGCTTTCACCCTGGGTATCCTTTACTACGCATGACAGAAAGTTTTTGTGTATTACATTCAACATTTTATTAAACTACTTTTTG
>NW_013859035.1:0-344 GCF_000517525.1 Limulus polyphemus
AAACTAAACTTAAAATTAAATGATAATCTTAATCCTCTTTTATTACTTGTGCGCCTGTTTACTTAATCCCTAAAGTAGCCAAACCAAACTTAAAATTAAATGATAATCTAAATCCTCTTTTATTACTTGTGCGCCTGTTTACTTAATCCCTTAAGTAGCCAAACCAAGCTTAAAATTAAATGATAATCTTAATCCTCTTTTATTACTTGTGCGCCTGTTTACTTAATCCTTTAAGTAGCTAAACCAAACTTAAAATTAAATGATAATCTTAATCCTCTTTTATTAATTCTGCGCCTGTTTACTTAATCCCTTAAGTAGCCAAACCAAACTTAAAATTAAATGAT
>NW_013859036.1:0-344 GCF_000517525.1 Limulus polyphemus
TTATGACTTAAATATACATCAGACTACAACTAGAATGAATACAATATAAACAAAAAATAAATGTATTTATCAAACTACAACTAGAATAAATAATAATAACTAATGATTTTTTTTTGCTCTTGAATTTCCTATATAATTCATAATACTCATTCACCCTGATTCTGATCTCATTAACCCCGAGATGAACTATTCAACCAGTTGAGAAGCACTGGTCTGTCACTTCAAAATTAGGGATGGCTAATGCAGTTAGCCTTAGAGTGGCTTTGTGCTCTTTTCAGCCATTCAGTATGATATATCTGTTCATTAGAGTGGTCAGTATATATTGCATGGATAATGCCCTCAAC
>NW_013859037.1:0-344 GCF_000517525.1 Limulus polyphemus
CAGAAAAGAGATAAAACGATCTCATGTATGACTTGCATAGCCGCTCCCTTCTATCACGAGCGCGATGAAGAGAAGTAATCGCTTCTGAGCGCCATCGAGTCATATCATTTTGGAGGCCTGAGAGAAAATCAGTGGCGCTCAAAAACTACTGTTTCTCTTCGTCCCGCTCGCAAAAAATAAGATTTATTGGTGAAGTGAATCTGGTCAATGTTTAAACTAGCAGTTGAGACGCTAAGTGACTTTATTAGAGTTTACTAACAGGGTGGGATGGTTGTTAGCACCTTGTACTCTGAGCATTCTTAGTTACTTCCCACGGTTCCCCTGAGAGAATTGAAAACGGCAAA
>NW_013859038.1:0-493 GCF_000517525.1 Limulus polyphemus
GGGGGGCGTTCAAGAGGGAAAGTAGATACTTTTGTATGATCATTGCAAAAACGTGAGAAAAAATTAACAAAGAAATTTATTGTAATTAATGGTGATGAGAAGATATAACTTCAAAATAAATGAGTGAAAATTAAAACTGTAAGCCTAATCTTTCCAATTATATGATTTGTTAGTTATGTTTTAATACTCAAGTCTTTCGCACATATTCAATTTCACTTGTACATTTTTAATCTTCGTTGCTTTCAAGGTGTGTCTTATGTTAGTTCACGTTGTGTGTTTGTTTGTCCACGAATTGTTTGTTTGTTTTTTTGAATTTCGCGCAAAGCTACACGAGGGCTATCTGCACTAGCCGTCCCTAATTTAGCAGTGTAAGACTAGAGGGAAGGCAGCTAGTCATCACCACCCACCGCCAACTCTTGGGCTACTCTTTACCAACGAATAGTGGGATTGACCGTCACATTATAACGCCCCCACGGCTGAAAGGGCGAGCATG
>NW_013859039.1:0-343 GCF_000517525.1 Limulus polyphemus
CTGAATTAAAAGACCTACTTGTCACTATCCATCTGTATTAAAAGACCTACCAGCCACTATCCATATATAATGAAAGACCTACCAGCCACTATCCATCTGTATTAAAAGACCTACCAGCCACTATCCATATATAATGAAAGACCTACCAGCCACTATACATCTGTATTAAAAGACCTACCAGCCAATATCCATCTGTATTAAAAGACCTACCAGTCACTATCCATCTATAATAAAAGACCTACCAGCCACTATCCATATATAATGAAAGACCTAACAGGCACTATCCATGAATAATAAAATACCTAACAGTCACTATCCATCAATAATAAAATACCTACCAGCC
>NW_013859040.1:0-281 GCF_000517525.1 Limulus polyphemus
AGTAAAAACAATCCAAAAGGTGGAGTTTATTTTCTAAGATTAGCTTTAAAAGTAAGATTATTCAAACTAAATCCCAAATTCTAAAAGGCCATTACGTCTTTTAACAGATTATAGAAAAACCATTGGGAATTTTAATGAAAGGATATCCATTTTGTCAATTCTTACGTCGATGGCATCTTTGTATTGAAGTATGAGGAAAAACAATTTATTTCAAAATTTCGGGAAAATCATGGGCTATAGCCTTGGCGTTTTGGTGAAAATGCGAATTTTTTTGGAAAAGG
>NW_013859041.1:0-614 GCF_000517525.1 Limulus polyphemus
TCTATTCCCGTAAAAGACAACAGTTTTTTTCTTAACTAGAGCTTTCTCTTTTGGCTGGTATTTCAATGTGAATAGACTTAAAACATTTTAAAGTTAAAAACTATTACAGATGATTAATTTATTTTGCCAGTGGCTATTACATTGATGGACAGTCCGTCAGGAGGTGAGGAGTAGCAGAGAGCAGTAATATGAGAAGTATAGACTTCGCCTATGATTTTATCATTTATTGTATAAACCTTCAGAAGACTTGTTGTATCTAGGGAGAAGAATTAGATTTGTCACATTAATAATTTATGACATATTAAAGTAATTATATGCTATTGGTAAATATGCCTGTACTGAGATGAGGAAGAATCAATCCTCAGTTTCCATTAAACATACAAATAAATGAAGAAGTTTGCTGCATGAATCATTTTGTCAAAAATTGACTATTTAGCTGTTTAACAGGTTATTCAATAAGAAAATTCTAGTCATTTCAATGGAAGTATCAAGTTAGTTGTTTACAAGCTTAATCTTGATCCAAAGTCTTAGTAATAAATTGTATGTTAACAAAACTTTGAGCATTCTAATCTATAATAATAAAACAATGTGTCACACACTTGTGTGTGTAGTAA
>NW_013859042.1:0-344 GCF_000517525.1 Limulus polyphemus
GTCAGCTTCAAGTAATGTGTGTATGACACCATGTACAACAAACAAGAGGAACATATCCTTATATCATAGTTGCTGGTTGTGGTGTAGTCAGCTTCAAGTAATGTTTGTATGATACCATGTACAGCAAACAAAAGGAATGTTTTTTAGCAAACTCCTACTTATATAACAAAAATGCCAACTAGTGAGCAAAGTTAACATTAACAGCTATTTAAAATACATCACCAAAATATTTCATAAAAATAAAAAAATTAATAATTTATATATTAAACCTTACTAGTAACTTTACTCTCACAATCAGCTTTCCTTGCTAGAATCTTTACTTTTACATTCAGCTTTCCTTGCTT
>NW_013859043.1:0-340 GCF_000517525.1 Limulus polyphemus
CATATTAAACTCACAGAAATCGATATCTATGTACGAAAACACGTAATGCACGCAAAAAGAAATTTAGCTGTGAATAACACTGGAAAGAAGAGATACGAAGAGAAAACGTGCTATATCATACCTAGGTAATGAAAACATGCTAAAACAAAGTAAGCTCGAAAAACACGCAAAGCAGTATATACGTTTAGAAACATGTTATAAATGGTAATTAACATGAAGAAACTGGAAACGATATAAGCATTTAAAAAATTATTTAGAAATAGAAACTTTTCAGAACGATATGCAAAATTCACCACCATATGAGAGAAACACACATAAACGATAAATAACTCAAAAGAAC
>NW_013859044.1:0-344 GCF_000517525.1 Limulus polyphemus
TTTGACATTGTAGTACGTCCCCTTGTAGGACTCCATGGCGGGTGGGGTCAGTGGGCAGTGAATCTTTTTTGTTAATTATGGATCCTCCCCAATCCAAATAAAAAATCCTGTACCTCGCTTTCTGATCTTACATTCACTATCTGATAATTCTTTAGGGCAAGTGTCCCCCTTTTTTATTCAGAAAGGCTTAGAGGGACTTGTTGGCTCTCCAAAGTCAGTTAAGAAACTCCATTCTGGAGACATTTTGGTCGAAACATCCACAACTAAGCACAGTGAACTCCTCTTGAATTCAAGGGCCATTGGGGATATACCCATTGAGGTTACTCTCCATGCTTCCTTGAATT
>NW_013859045.1:0-787 GCF_000517525.1 Limulus polyphemus
CCAACTGCTACTGGTTTCCCGTAAGCTGACTTATTGGTAGTATTCTTCTTACACTGGCTCTTCATATGTCCTTGCTCTCCACAGTTCTAACAACCTTCCAGCAGCCTTTCCTACTGTGGCATCTTTCCTGTATTGATGTAGCCGGCATTGAGCTCTCTTGTGCCCAGGTTTGTTACAGTGCCAGCAAAGTCCCTCAAACTTCTTTGAAAGCTGCTCACCCTGCTACTATACAAGATGTAATGGCCAGAGCTCTTGAATTCGAATCCTACGTTAAGTCCAGTACAGAGGTACCAAGGTTGGTACAATCGTCAGGATTCAAGGCCAAAAATAAGGGCAGCTTTCAGAGAAGTTTGAGGGACTTTGTTGGCATTGTAACAAATCGAGGCACAATACAGCTCATTAATTCGAATCCTACGTTAAGTCCAGAATGGCCAGAGCTCTTGACATCTTGTATAGTAGCAGGGTGTGTTTGCTTTGTATCTTCAGTTGTGGACTGTCCAAAAAATCTACAAACTGATCCCTCAACAACAGTTTGAGGACATCATGTGGTGCAGTTGGGTAGGCCTCTTGTGCCATACTTTCCAAATCCTGTGCCATCTCTTGCAGGCTCTACCCTTTAGCACGGACACTAGTCCTAAACCTAGCCCTGTAGACTTCTGACTGATTTTGGGTTCCGTACCTGAGTTCCAGAGCAGCTACCAGTGCTCTATACTTGTGCCTGTCATCTGCTGACAACTGTCCAAGTATTTCCAGTGGTTGTCCCTTCAAGCTCGTTGCCAGGTACACT
>NW_013859046.1:0-344 GCF_000517525.1 Limulus polyphemus
CCAGCAGTTACCTGTGTTTCAAAAAATACGTCTCGTAACAGATTTCAAGAAATTCTGTTAATCCTGCAGATAAGATGTATAAAAGATGATCTGCTAAATGCTAAGTTCAATATCATGGGGTATTTTCCAGAGAGATCTTTGGATGGATGAAGGCATGGTAAAATATTATGGCCGCCATCCTAGTAAGCAGTTTATTCGTGGAAAGCTCATTCGAGTTGGCTACAAAGATTGGATACTTTGTAGTTTTGATGGATATTGTTATTCCATTGGTACTTATTGTGGAGCAAAGCCTTCTGCATCATTAACTGCTCCTGTACAAGTAAGAAATGCCAGTGAAAAGGATG
>NW_013859047.1:0-314 GCF_000517525.1 Limulus polyphemus
TTACAAAAGGACAGATGTAATTACAGTGTCGTGTCACAATGTTTTGCTAAATTAGAAAGAAAGGTTCCTGTTTGAAATTGCTTTACTCATTTTAAGGGAAAAAGAAAACTTAGTCATGAATGATTTGACTACTAATCTGGGAATATATTAAACTTATTTTTGTAAGGCGGCGGGGTGCTTGGAGCTTGCTCCACCCCTGCCACGGGTTGGCCCAGTATTGCAGTACTTCTGGGATCGGCCCACTCCCTTTATCAATCTCAAAAATAGAAAAGTATAGTGGTCTTATAAGGCCGTTTTATTTAATACACTAAAAG
>NW_013859048.1:0-344 GCF_000517525.1 Limulus polyphemus
CATTCACATTCTATCTTGTATATACCAGTTTCATCTGTTAATTCTATTTTGTCTTTAGCATTCCCTCTCATATCTTTTGTCTTATTTATTGGTTTGAAGATAGGGTAAAAATTCTGATACATTTTAAATACTTTATATAATTGACTTGTTAAACCTGGAACGTAAGGTAAACTTAGAGTTTCTTTTTTTCATAAACAGATTTTAATGTGGTATTTTTAACTGAATTTGCATTTTTGTTAAACTTCTCAAATCCTTTGCCTACTTTATTTGGTTCAAATCTTCTATCATTAGCTATATACTTAATTAATAACAATTCAGTATTTAAATCTTCCTGTCTTGAACAT
>NW_013859049.1:0-343 GCF_000517525.1 Limulus polyphemus
TAGGGTCTTGAGTAGGGTAGACGTTCGTACAGGTACGATTATTTGGAACATAAGAGTAGTAGGGTCATGAGTAGGGGAGACATTCGTACAGGTACGATTATTTGGAACATAAGAGTAGTAGGGTCTTGAGTAGGGTAGACATTCGTACAGGTATGATTATTTGGAAGATGAGGGTAGTAGGGTCTTGAGTAGGGGAGACGTTCGTACAGGTATGATTATTTGGAACATAAGAGTAGTAGGGGAGACATTCGTACAGGTATGATTATTTGGAACATAAGAGTAGTAGGGGAGGCATTCGTACAGGTATGATTATTTGGAACATAAGAGTAGTAGGGTCTTGAGT
>NW_013859050.1:0-344 GCF_000517525.1 Limulus polyphemus
CATCTCTGCCAGTAGCTGAAATTGTGCTCTATATGCCTTCCCATCGAATTCCTGTGGCTTCCTTCGCACTGGATCACTCCTATTACTGACATTCATATCTGGGATGTCACTTCTAACGGGACTGAATATGTCTGCATTAGGGTTTAGCTGCGGGCTCTGTAAGGGGCTTGCCATTGTCTGGGGGTGATTAAGTCGATGGTCAATGTATCCTCCTTGTGTAAAAGATAATAGATCGTCCTTTAATGTATCTAATTCGCTTTTAAATTTACTAATGTTTTCCATTTTTACCCCTTGCCATTGTTGTTGATTTTCCTGTAGTTGCTGCTGACGTTCTTCCTGTTTCC
>NW_013859051.1:0-919 GCF_000517525.1 Limulus polyphemus
AAGGTTTATCCAAATTAGTGACACCCTCGATTATCATGATAAGAAGGTTTATCCAAGTTAGTGATACCCTCGGTTATCAAGATAAGAATGTTTATCCAAGTTAGTGACATTCTCGGTTATCACGATAAGAAGGTTTATCCAAGTTAGTGACACCGTCGGTTATCACGATAAGAAGATTTATTAAAAGTTAGTGACACACTCGGTTATCACGATAAGAAGGTTTATCCAAGTTAGTGATACCGTCGGTTATCACGATAAGAAGGTTTATCAAAAACTAGTGACACCCTCGGTTATCACGATAAGAAGGTTTATCCAAGTTAGTGACACCCTCGGTTATGATGATACTTTCTTATCATGATAACCGAAGGATAAACCTTCTTATCATGATAACCGAAGGTGTCACTAACTTGGATAAATGTTCTTATCGTGATAACCGAGGATGTCACTAACTTGGATAAACCTTCTTATCATGATAATCGAGGGTGTCACTAACTTGGATAAACCTTCTTATCATGATAATCGAGGGTGTCACTAATTTGGATAAACCTTCTTATCGTGATAATTGAGGGTGTCAATAACTTTTGGATAAACCTTCTTCTAGTCACACTATAGTTGATATATTTGACAGATTTATAATTTTGTGTTTGGAATTCTAGACGGATCAAACGGCTTAAGTTTGGCAGCTTTCTAAACACAATCCACCTGTCTACCAAATGCACTCTGATAATTCCCAAGACATGAGTGAATTATCTTTTATAAGCATCAGGAATTAACATATATAAATAGCTTTATATCGGGAACCCTGTGAGAGCACCTTTAATAGTTTTATGTTCCAGTATGCAACACTCATAGTGCTTCTCTTGAAATCCAAAAAGATCCAAGGTTAATCTTTAAAAAATAATCAATATCCAACTAGTAT
>NW_013859052.1:0-343 GCF_000517525.1 Limulus polyphemus
ATCATCATACACACTGACACGTATTTTATTTAAATTATCATCATATACACTGACACGTATTTCATTTAAATTATCATTATACATACTGACACGTATTTTATTTAAATTATCATCATACATACTAACACGTATTTTATTTAAATTATTATCATACACACTGACACGTATTTTATTTAAATTATCATCATACACACTGACACATATTTCATTTAAATTATCATCATATACACTGACACGTATTTCATTTAAATTATCATTATACATACTGACACGTATTTTATTTAAATTATCATCATACACACTGACACGTATTTTATTTAATTATCATCATACACACTGACAC
>NW_013859053.1:0-344 GCF_000517525.1 Limulus polyphemus
TTCCTCAGTTATTATTGTAATATCAGTGATATTGCCATTCTTTACTCAATTATTATTGTAATATCACTGCTATTGTCATTGTTTCCTCGGTTATTATTGGAATATCAGTGATATTGTCATTCTTTCCTCAGTTCTTGTTGTAATATCAGTGCCATTTTCATTCTTTCCTCAATTATTATTGTAATTTCAGTGCTATTGTCATTCTTTCCTCAATTATTATTGTAATATCAGTGCTATTGCCATTCCTTTCTCAGTTCTTCTGGTAATATCAGTGCTATTGCCATTCCTTTCTCAGTTCTTCTGGTAATATCAGTACCATTTTCATTCTTTCCTCTGTTCTTATT
>NW_013859054.1:0-344 GCF_000517525.1 Limulus polyphemus
ATCTTTTCCATCTGGTTGTAATTAGTAAGCGACACCTTTAATAACCATGTCTTTCCCATCTGGTTGTAATTAGTAAGCGACACCTACAATAATCTTGTCTTTCCCATCTGGTTGTAATTAGTAAGCGACACCTTTAATAACCTCGTCTTTCGTATCTGGTTGTATTTAGTAAGCAATACCTTTAATAACATTGTCTTTCCCATCTGGTTGTAATTAGTAAGCGACACCTACAATAACCTTGTCTTTCCTATCTGGTTGTATTTAGTAAGCAATACTTACAATAACCTCGTCTTTCCCATCTGGTTGTAATTAGTAAGCGACACCTTTAATAACCTCATCTTTTC
>NW_013859055.1:0-345 GCF_000517525.1 Limulus polyphemus
TTTATGATCCAGCATCTTGATACTCACAAGGGTTTGCTGAGACTCAGAATCTATGACAAAGTTGCACCTTTGGCCATCCAGCTTTCCTGTCACATAGACACTGTCACATTTTACACTTAGCTGTTGGGACTTTCACAACTGGGGTTGGTAGGCATCCATCAACACGAACCACTACTGGTTTCCTTGAGGCTGACTTATTGGTAATATTCTTCTTACACTGGCTCCTCATATGTCCTTGCTCTCCACAGTTCCAACAACCTTTATGGGTAGCAGCCTTTCCTGTCATGACATCTTCCCTGTGTTGAAGTTTCCAGCATTGAACTCTCTTGTGCCCAGGTTTGTTAC
>NW_013859056.1:0-344 GCF_000517525.1 Limulus polyphemus
GTACTGTCAATAAGAAGACACAAGATTTAACGATACTGTGTACTGTCCATAAAAAGACACAAGATTTAACGATACTGTGTACTGTCAATAAGAAGACACACGATTTAACGATACTGTGTACTGTCAAAAAGAAGACACAATATTCAACGATAATGTGTACTGTCAGTAAGAAAACACAAGATTTAACAATAATGTGTCCTGTCAATAAGAAGACCCAAGATTTTACGATACTGTGTACTGTCAATAAGAATACACAAGAGTTAACGATACTGTGTACTGTCAATAAAAAGACACAAGATTTAACGATACTGTGTACTTTCAATAAGAATACACAAGATTTAACA
>NW_013859057.1:0-343 GCF_000517525.1 Limulus polyphemus
AGGAGTTGAAACAATTCACTATGCTATAATTTAAGCTGTGTTTAAATATAATAATATTTTTAATCCAGTTATTCTTCAACATAATGAATTTCAAGATTCCTTACAATGATTTCTTTAATTACAAGCAAACAGCTACTGATGAGACGTATTTATCGTTGTTGAGATAAACATACAAAGACATCTCAAAAGTAATTAGACACCATATTTTTTTTCAACAGTCATTTATCTCACATTATCAACTTGACAAAAATGTTTACAAATGTGTATCAGTACTTAGCCGATTTGCCACTAGCATTTTTCAGTGCTTTGACTCGTTCTGGCATGGAATCGATGAGTCATTTTT
>NW_013859058.1:0-1047 GCF_000517525.1 Limulus polyphemus
AAATCTTGTGTCTTTCTTATTGACAGTACACAGTATCGTTAAATCTTGTGTGTTTTTATTGATAGTACACAGTATTGCTAAATCGTGTGTCTTCTTACACAAGATTTAACAATACTGTGTACTGTCAATAAGAAGACTCAATATTTAACAATACTGTGTACTGTCAACATTCTTATTGACAGTACACAGTATCGTTAAATTTTGTGTCTTTTTATTGACAGTACAGAGTATCGTTAAATCTTATGTCTTCTTATTGACAGTACAAGTATCGTTAAATCTTATGTCTTCTTATTGACGATACTGTGTAAAGACACAAGATTTAACTTATAGATAGTACACAGTATTGCTAATTCGTGTGTCTTCTTATTGACAGTACACAGTTTTGTTAAATCTTGTGTCTTAAAAAGACACAAGATTTAACAATACTGTGTACTGTCAATAACTGTGTACTGTCAATTATTGTTAAATCTTGTGTCTTCTTATTGACAGTACACAGTATCGTTAAATCTTGTGTCTTCTTATTGACAGTAAGATTTAACAAAACTGTGTGAAGATTTAACAATACTGTGTACTTTCAATAAGAAGACACAAGATTTAACGGTACTGTGTACTGTCAATAAGAAGACACTGTCTTCTTATTGACAGTACACAGTATCGTTAAATCGTTGTGTCTTTAAGAAGACACAAGATTTAACGATACTGTGTACTGTCAATAAGAACGATACTGTGCACTCTCAATAAGAAGACACACGATTTAGCAATACTGTGTACTATCCATAAAAAGACACAAGATTTAACGATACTGTGTACTGTCAAATCTTGTGTCTTCTTATTAACAGTTCATAGTATTGTTAAATCGTGTGTCCTCTTATTGACAATACACAGTTTTGTTAAAGCTTGTGTCTTCTTATTGACAGTACACAGTATCGTTAAATCTTGTGTCTTCTTATTGACAGTACACAGTATCGTAAAATCTTGTGTCTTCTTATTGACAAGACACATTATTGTTAAATCTTTTGTTTTCTTACTGACAGTACACATTATCGT
>NW_013859059.1:0-343 GCF_000517525.1 Limulus polyphemus
TGGAAAGAATAAACCAGTTTTATTTAAGAAAGGACTTGTGTCGCTAAAGTTTCGTCGGAACGAAGTTACGGAAAATTAATTAACAAACGGAGACGTAACAAATTGGTGTCAGAAGTGGGATAAAAAAAATGGAAACAAGAAGCGGCAAATCAAACTACAGCATAGCAGACTTGATGGCAGCAATACAAGAGCACCAAAAGAAACAAGAAGAACGAGAAAAGAAACAAGAAGAGGAGAGATTACAACAGTTGTTGGAGGAAAAAGAAAAGAAACAAGAAGAACGAGAAAAGAAACAAGAAGAGGAGAGATTACAACAGTTGTATGAAGAGTTGCCTGAGAATGT
>NW_013859060.1:0-343 GCF_000517525.1 Limulus polyphemus
ATCAACTATTACACCAAGATCCCTTTTCTTCATAACACAAATCTTCATATCATAAATCAGCAGCATCTTCTTCACAGCTGGCAACACCCAAGACCTTAACATCATCTGCAAATTTAGTAATTTATTGACCATTCTTTCATCTATATCATTGATGTAAATCAAAAAGAGCAAAGATCCTAAGACTGAGTCCTGAGGTACCCCACTTGTGACATTAATCCAGTTTGACTGAACTCCATTTGTAACTACCCTCTGCTTTCTTCCATCCAGCTACTCTTTTATCCAATTTGCTAACTTATCCCTCACACCTATAAAACTAGTTGTTTTTACAAGTTTTTTTTATGTG
>NW_013859061.1:0-343 GCF_000517525.1 Limulus polyphemus
CAGCATTCATGGAACACAGCTGATTCAAAGTTACGGCCTTGATCTGAATGCAGTTCGTATGACATACCAAACCTGAAGAAGAAATCACTAATACCTAAGCTACAGTTGTAGCTTCCTGATTTGGTATTGCATATGCCTCAGGCCACTTGGTGAAATAATCGATCGTCACACAAATGTACCTGTTTGCAGCACAAGTTTGGGGCAAAGGACCAGCAATGTCAACAGCTACTCATTCCATTGGTGCGCCAACTTGATATAACTTCATTGGAGCACATCCCTTGTGCTTGGGTCCCCTTTTAGCACAACACGTACTGCAGGTCCTGCACCATTCTTCCACATCTTG
>NW_013859062.1:0-342 GCF_000517525.1 Limulus polyphemus
CTTTTCAAAGATTGTTAAAAGATTTGTAAAGCAAGATTTTCCTTTAGTGAAACCATATTGAATATCAAATAAAATTCTAAACTTTGTTAAATGACTTTCCAAACCTTTTCCAACAACTGATGTAAGACTAATGGGTCTATAATTACTGGGACAATTTTTATCACTTGTCTTGAAAAGAGGAGTTACATTAGCTAACTTCCAATCTTCTGGTAACTGCCAACTATTCAAGGACTGACAAAAAAATAGTAGTAAGTGGCTCATATATCCAATCTTTAACCTCCTTCAAAACCATTGGGGAAATATTATCTAGACCAAGAGCCTAATTGTTAGTTAAACTTCCCA
>NW_013859063.1:0-343 GCF_000517525.1 Limulus polyphemus
ATGTATAATAAGATAAGATCTAGTTATTTAAAGGGACTCCTAATTACGTGTAAATACTCTTTGTTTACTATAAAATAAAAAATGTAGGCTGTAATCCTGTTCCTCTATATAAGTTTATCACAACCATGTTCTTGAACAATAAAATAATATTTTGTTATTTAAAGTGACTCCAAAGTAATATATAGTAATATCTAGTTATTTTAAGTAACTCGTTATTACGTGTAAATACTCTTTGTTTTTTATAAATAAAGAATATAAGCAGCAATATTGTTCTCTTTTAATATGTTTAACCCAAACATTTTCATGTATAATAAGATAATATCTAGTTATTTAAAGGGACTCC
>NW_013859064.1:0-339 GCF_000517525.1 Limulus polyphemus
GAGTAATTAAAGGAACCAATCGCTTGGCTTTATATAAGGAATAAACAAGGACTTGGAGTAATTAAAGGAACCAATCACTTGGCTTTATATAGGGTATCAACAAGGAAAGGATGGAGTAATTAAAGGAACCAATTACTTGGCTTTATATAGGGTATGAACAAGGACTTGGAGTAATTAAAGGAACTAATCACTTGGCTTTATATAGGGTATGAACAAGGACTTGGAGTAATTAGAGGAACCAATCACTTGGCTTTATATAAGGAATAAACAAGAGCGAGTAGTTAGAGGAACCAATCACTTGGTTTTATATAGGGTATCAACAAGGACTTGGAGTAATTA
>NW_013859065.1:0-378 GCF_000517525.1 Limulus polyphemus
CCTTTATCTTCTTATTAAACAGGACACAGTATTGTTAAATCTTGTGTCTTCTTATTGACAGTACACAGTATTGATAAATCCTGTATATTCTTATTGACAGTACACAGTATTGATAAATCCTGTATCTTCTTATTGACAGGACACAGTATTGTTAAATTTTGTGTCTTTTTATTGACAGTACACAGTATCGTTAAATCTTGTCTTCTTTTTGATAGTACATAGTATTGTTAAATCTTGTGTCTTCTTAATGACAGTAAACGGTATTGATAAATCTTGTGTCTGCTTATTGACACTACACAGTATTGGTAAATCTTGTCTTCTTATTGATAGTACACAGTATCGTTAAATCTTGTGTCTCTTTATTGACAGTACACAGTA
>NW_013859066.1:0-485 GCF_000517525.1 Limulus polyphemus
AACGATACTGTGTACTGTACAATAAGAAGACAACAAGTATTAACGATACTGTGTACTTTCAATAAGAAGACATAAGATTTAACGATACTGTGTACTGTCAATAAGAAGACACAAGAATTTAACGATACTGTGTACTGTCAATAAGAAGACACAAGATTTAACGATACTGTGTACTGTCAATAAGAAGACCAAGATTTAACGATACTGTGTACTGTCAATAAGAAGACCAAGATTTAACTATACTGTGTACTGTCAGTAAGAAAACGCAAGATTTAACAATAATGTGTCCTGTCAATAAGAAGACACAAGATTTAAAAATACTGTGTACTCTCAGTAAGAAGACACAAGATTTAACTATACTGTGTACTGTCAATAAGAAGACACAAGATTTAACGATACTGTGTACTGTCAATAAGAAGACACAAGATATAACGATACTGTGTACTGTCACTAAGAAGACAAAAGATTTAACGATATTGTGTACT
>NW_013859067.1:0-366 GCF_000517525.1 Limulus polyphemus
GTGCTCCAATGAAGTTATATCAAGTTGGCGCACCAATGGAAATAGTAGCCGTTGACATTGCTGGTCCTCTGCCCCAAACTCGTGCTGGAAACAAGTACATTTGTGCAGTGATGGATTATTTCACCAAGTGGCCTGAGGAATATGCAATACCAAATCAGAAAGATACAACTGTAGCTTCGGCTATTAGTGATTTCTTTATCAGATTTGGTATGCCACATGAACTGCATTCAGATCAAGGCCGTAACTTCGAATCAGCTGTATTCCAAGAATGCTGCAAGTTGTTTGGCATCTGGAAAGACCAGGGACAACGCCACTTCACCCACAGTCCCGTAAGGGGATGGTAGAAAAGTCAACTGGACACTGGGA
>NW_013859068.1:0-868 GCF_000517525.1 Limulus polyphemus
ATTTAGTCCAATTCTCCCAATTAACCCTGTTCTTTACTCTTAGTTTAACAATTCATTTTATTGCTTTATCTTTTTATGACGTGAAGGTCCACCACTAGGACCAGAGGATTTGGCAGGGATTGAGCATCTAGTGGGTATGTATATGTAAAATAAAAACACTACAAAATTGGTTTATATTTATTACTGACATTACATTGATTTGTTTCAAAAACTCTAAAAAATTAAATAATAAATTTGTTCAAAATGAAGAAAGAACGAATAATGCAACCCACAAGTACTAGAATAGATAATGAAGCTAAGAAATATACCATGTGTATTTATGTTGGATACTTAGTACTAGAATATTTCTTAGCTTCATTTTTATTCTAGTACTAAGTATCCAACATAAATACACATGGTATATTTCTTAGCTTCATTTTTATTTTAGTACTAAGTATCCAACATAAATACACATGGTATATTTCTTGGCTTCATTTTTATTCTAGTACTAAGTATCCAACATAAATACACATGGTATATTTCTTAGTTTCATTATCTATTCTAGTACTAAGTATCCAACATAAATACACATGGTATATTTCTTAGCTTCATTATCTATACCATGTGTATTTATGTTGGATACTTAGTACTAGAATAAAAATGAAGCTAAGAAATAAACCATGTGTATTTATGTTGGATACTTAGTACTAGAATAAAAATGAAGCTAAGAAATAAACCATGTGTGTTTATGTTGGATACTTAGTACTAGAATAGATAATGAAGCTAAGAAATATACCATGTGTATTTATGTTGGATACTTAGTATTAGAATAAAAATGAAGCTAAGAAATAAACCATGTGTATTTATGTTGGATACTTAGTACTAGAAT
>NW_013859069.1:0-346 GCF_000517525.1 Limulus polyphemus
AGAAATCAAAATTCTTATTTAGCCGTAAATGATGAGTGTGTGGACTAACATCTAGGATTTTCTCTAAGCTTAACATTACTTGATGAGTGTGTGGACTAACATCTAGAATTTTCTCTAAGTTTAACATCACTTGATGAGTGTGTGGCCTAACATCTGGGATTTCTCTTAGTTTAACATCACTTGATGAGTGTGTGGCCTAACATCTATGATTTTCTCTTAGTTTAACATCACTTGATGAGTGTGTGGCCTAACATCTATGATTTTCTCTTAGTTTAACATCACTTGATGAGTGTGTGGACTAACATCTAGAATTTTCTCTAAGTTTAACATCACTTGATGAGTGTGT
>NW_013859070.1:0-344 GCF_000517525.1 Limulus polyphemus
TCTACTTTTCTACCATTCCATCAGATTGTGAGTGAAGTGATGTTGTCCTGGTCTTTCGTATGCCAAACAACTTGCAGTATTCATGGAACACAACTGATTCAAAGTTACGGCCTTGATCAGAATGCAGTTCGGATGGCATACCAAACCTGAAGAAGAAATCACTAATAGCCGAAGCTACAGTTGTAGCTTCCTGATTTGGTATTGCATATTCTTCAGGCCACTTGATGAAATAATCCATCACCACACAAATGTATCTGTTTCCAGCACGAGTTTGAAGCAAAGGACCAGCAATGTCAATGGCTACTCATTCCATTGGTGCACCAACTTGATATAACTTCATTGGG
>NW_013859071.1:0-385 GCF_000517525.1 Limulus polyphemus
TCTAAGAAACAAGGTTATGTTTGTCAACAGTCTAAAGGTGAGTATCAGAGTCCAATCTTATAAACAAGGTTATGTTTGTCAACAGTCTAAAGGTGAGTATCAGTGTCGAGTCTAAGAAACCAGGTTATGTTTGTCAACAGTCTAAAGGTGAGTATCAGAGTCCAATCTAAGACTCAAGGTTATGTTTATCAACAGTCTAAAGGTGAGTATCAGTGTCCAGTCTAAGAAACAAGGTTATGTTTGTCAACAGTCTAAAGGTGAGTATCAGAGTCCAATCTAAGAAACAAGGTTATGTTTGTCAACAGTCTAAAGGTGAGAACCAGTGTCCAGTCTAAGAAACAATGTTATGTTTGTCAACAGTCTAAAGGTGAGTATCAGAGTTCAA
>NW_013859072.1:0-343 GCF_000517525.1 Limulus polyphemus
AACCTAACTGTTAATTTTATATTTTAATGGCCCTTCTTCCCATTGTATAATAGCAAAGGAACCTAACGGTGATTTTTATATTTTAATCGCTCTTCTTTCCATTGTATAATAGCAGAGTAACCTAACTGTTGATTTTTATATTTTAATGGCTCTTCTTCCCATTGTATAATAGCAGTTGGAACCTACCTGTGATTTTTATATTTTAATCGCTCTTCTTTCCATTGTATAATAGCAGAGTAACCTAACTGTTGATTTTTATATTTTAATGGCTCTTCTTCCCATTGTATAATAGCAAAGGAACCTAACTGTTGATTTTTATATTTTAATGGCTCTTCTTCCCATT
>NW_013859073.1:0-344 GCF_000517525.1 Limulus polyphemus
GTGTAATTTTAAGTAATCACTTGTTTTAAATTGTTTTTCACAAACTGTACAACTGTATGGTTTCTCCCCAGTATGTGTTCTTAGATGTTGTTTTAATTGACCAATTGTTTTAAATTGTTTTTCACAAACTGTACAACTGTATGGTTTCTCCCCAGTGTGTATTCTTTGGTGTAATTTTAAGTAATCACTTGTTTTAAATTGTTTTTCACAAACTGTACAACTGTATGGTTTCTCCCCAGTATGTGTTCTTAGATGTTGTTTTAATTCACCAATTGTTTTAAATTGTTTTTCACAAACTGTACAACTGTATGGTTTCTCCCCAGTGTGTATTCTTTGGTGTAATT
>NW_013859074.1:0-344 GCF_000517525.1 Limulus polyphemus
GAAAAGCCAAGGCTATAGCCCATGTTTATTGTCCAAATTTTGAAAAAAATTGTTTTTCCTCATATTTCAATACAAAGATGCCCTCGGTGTAAAGCTTTTGAAATGGATATCATTTCATCAAAACTCCCAATAGTTATTTTATAATCTGTTATTAAAACTTCGGCAAGCATCGATTTTACTGTTTTGTTTTGTCTTCAGTTATATTGTAAACAAAGAATAGCTTTAAAAATAAGATTATTCAAATAAAATCCGAGTATTTAAAGGCCGTGACGTCTTCTTATAAAATAAACTCCAATATTTCGATTGTTTTTACTCTGGGTTAGACAAATCTCAATTTGTTTCAG
>NW_013859075.1:0-344 GCF_000517525.1 Limulus polyphemus
GTACTGTTACGTCTCCGTTTGTTAATTGATTTTCCGTAACTTCGTACCGACGAAACTTAAGCGACACAAGCCTTTACTTAATAAAACTGGTTTATTCTTTCCGAATATAACTTAACCGATACACTTAACGTCAACAATCGCGCTAAACAAACGCTATAGCAACGAACGTCAATAATACTCCGACCGCAGATCAATTACTCACTATCCATACACACATTACCTTCCCCTCTTTTATATACCAGCGTACCCTATTTCTAGTAATTACTAGACCATTCGCCAAGATACGGGATACTTCTAGAAACAAGAGAGCAGGAGAATTGTCACGTGATCTCGATGACGCAACA
>NW_013859076.1:0-485 GCF_000517525.1 Limulus polyphemus
AATGCATATAGCTACTTAGTCTGTTATAGAGCAATACATATAGCTACTTAGTCTGTTACAGAGCAATATATATAGCTACTTAGTCAATTATAGAGCAATGCATATAGCTACTTAGTCAATTATAGAGCAATGCATATAGCTACTTAGTCAATTATAGAGCAATATATATAGCTACTTAGTCAATTATAGAGCAATACATATAGCTACTTAGTCAATTATAGAGCAATGCATATAGCTACTTAGTCAATTATAGAGCAATACATATAGCTACTTAGTCAATTATAGAGCAATACATATAGCTACTTAGTCTGTTATAGAGCAATGCATATAGCTACTTACTCTGCCAATACATATAGCTACTTAGTCTGTTATAGAGCAATGCATATAGCTACTTACTCTGTTATAGAGCAATGCATATAGCTACTTAGTCTATTATAGAGCAATACATATAGCTACTTAGTCTATTATAGAGCAATGCATATAGC
>NW_013859077.1:0-343 GCF_000517525.1 Limulus polyphemus
AGACTATGTACTGCCAGCTATTATTGTCTCAGACAAAGTACTGCCAGCTATTATTGTTTCAGACTAAGTACTGCCAGCTATTATTGTCTCAGACAAAGTACTGCCAGCTATTATTGTCTCAGACAAAGTACTGCCAGCTATTATTGTCTCAGACAAAGTACTGCCAGCTATTATTGTCTCAGACAAAGTACTGCCAGCTATTATTGTTTCAGACTAAGTACTGCCAGCTATTATTGTCTCAGACAAAGTACTGCCAGCTATTATTGTCTCAGACAAAGTACTGCCAGCTATTATTGTCTCAGACAAAGTACTGTCAGCTATTATGTCTCAGACAAGTACTGCC
>NW_013859078.1:0-339 GCF_000517525.1 Limulus polyphemus
TTTAACAATGAATAACTAAAACATAAGGACGAACAATTGAAATGTAAGAACGAGTAACTAAAATATGAGGTTGAACAATTGAAATGTATGAATGATTAACTAAAACATAAAGGTGAAAAATTTATATGTAACAATGAGTAACTAAAATATAAGGATGAACAATTGAAATGTAAGAATGAGTAACTAAAATATAAGGGTGAACAATGGAAATGTAGGAATGAGTAACTAAAATATAAAAATGAACAATTGACATGTAAGTATGAGTAACTAAAATAAAAAGGTGAACAATTGACTTGTAAGAAAGAGTAACTAGAATCTAAGGGTGAACAATTGACGTGT
>NW_013859079.1:0-508 GCF_000517525.1 Limulus polyphemus
CCTGAAAACGAATAAGAAGTAATTTGGGATTCAGATTATGTAAGTAGAGAGCAAAAGAAAGATCCAATAATAAATGACTTATGCAACAAAGTAACACAAGGAGAAGAAACAGAATACGTGATAGATTCCAATATGTTATGTAGAAAAAATGACAATAGGTCATTACAGATAGTAATACCAGTCAAATTGAGAACAAAGGTCATGAGAACGTATTGTTACGACAGCGGAAGTCACGTGATGCTTGTCAACACATCATGAGATTCTGGAAGGATCTTGACTTTTCCTGGCAACTCTATTCTGTTCTAGATGCCCTCTTTTTTTATATATATACACCTGGAAAAAAGTTAAGCACCCCCAAATATTTTTCAGGATTGCTTATTGAAAATAAGGTTAAATTTTCATGATATTGAGCAATGTTCATAATTTCAAACATAATTAAAAGGATGTGAGCATTCAGGTGTGACATTTAAATCAGGCGCGTTTTTTTCCCCACGTGCAACTTGCTCCC
>NW_013859080.1:0-341 GCF_000517525.1 Limulus polyphemus
GTTGTTTAACACAGTAGGCATAGGGGAAAATACAGGTCACTAATGTGTTGTCGTTTAACGCTGCAGGCATAAGGAAAAATATAGGTCACTAATGTGTTGTTGTTTAACACAGTAGGCATAGGGGAAAATACAGGTCACTAATGTGTTGTCATTTAACGCAGCAGGCATAGGGGAAATACAGGTCACTAATGTGTTGTCGTTTAACACAGCAGGCATATGGGAAAATATAGGTCACTAATGTGTTGTTGTTTAACACAGTAGGCATAGGGGAAAATACAGGTCACTAATGTGTTGTCGTTTAACGCTGCAGGCATAAGGAAAATATAGGTCACTAATGTGTT
>NW_013859081.1:0-342 GCF_000517525.1 Limulus polyphemus
CAGATAGATATATTTGATAAAGTTTTAATATATATTGTGATAATAGATAAATAAATATATATGTACAGTGAGTGGTCACAAGTAAATAGACCCCTAATTTTTCGTCATTTAACTGATTTATGCTAACTAATTTGTGTTCACAGAGCACTATATAAAGAAAAATGGACCGCACACTAATTATCTTGTGCTACAACATGCCTAGAACTCAAGGTTCTCTCGTATTGTCAGATTTTGTTAAAGGAAGGATAGTTGGTCAAGCGGATGGTGGAATAAGTCAGCGACAAATTTCGCAGAATTTGGGAATCCCGCTTTCGACAGTCAACAGAATCATCATGCAGTTCA
>NW_013859082.1:0-367 GCF_000517525.1 Limulus polyphemus
AAAATCTTGCGGAGTCAGGAATAAAAATACCGTTATCGATATCGACAAAATCTAGTTCAAAAAGGATTAAAAAGACCATTATAAAATTTATTAAATATAGTATAAGAAAGGCTAAAATGACCGTTATCAAAATCGAAAACATTTAGTCTATGAAGGTCTATACGACAGTTATGAACGTCGACAAAATCTAGTAGAAGGAAAACTAAAAACCCGTTTTCAAAGGCAACAAAATATAGTGGAAATCGGACTAAAATTACCGTTACCAAAGTCGAAAAAATCTAGATTAAGAAGGATTAAAAAGACCATTATAAACGTTATTAAAATATAGTATAAGAAAGGCTTAAATGACCGTTATCAAAGTCGAAAA
>NW_013859083.1:0-343 GCF_000517525.1 Limulus polyphemus
CCAACTGAAATGTCCTGGACCATGATAATGCCAAAGCCTGTTGGCATGCACCACCTTTGGCTTACCTCGCCGCCCACATTTTATCCGGAAAGTCACGTCTGAGAGACGATCCACTATGCCATATGGGCTTTCCCATGGAGAAGACAACTTATGAGACTTCTCTTTGGTCTTCCTGGGATTGTACAACCACACCTTGTCTCCTGGTACAAAGCTGATTTCTGTAGATCTCTTATCATAACATAACTTCATCGAATGAGCAGACGTTTTCAAGTTTGAACGCACTTGATGGTGAATATTATCCATCCTTTCCGATAAAACTTTCACGAATTCTGAAACATTTTCA
>NW_013859084.1:0-1109 GCF_000517525.1 Limulus polyphemus
GAGTAAGTAATGTCTACGGTATCTCCAGCCTTGTTTCCTTACTTTTTTTATGATCCCTGTTTGCAGGTTTTTAAATTCCCAGTTTTTCTATTTATCTTGTTTGCTGGATTTTTTATGCTCAACTATGGGCAAAGGATTACTTGATATGGTAGCTAACTTTACTGTGTAACGTGACCATAATTTAAGGTGTGATTTGTGGTTTCTTTACTTTTTTATAATCCCTATTTGCAGGTTTTTATATTCCCAGTTTTTTATCTTGTTTGCTGGTTTTTTTATGCCCAACTATGGGCAACTAGTTACTTGATATGGTAGCTAACTTTATACATTGTAATGATAATAAACATATCTAGTAACTAGCTGATACGGTTCATGATGATTTACTGTAGCTATTGACTATTTGATCGCATTAGGTCAAGATGTAAAATGTTAAGCTGCAGCTGGAGATTGTCATGGAGAGTTGTTTGAGAATATGGTGAGCATTTATAGCTTCTGTGTAACTAAATTCTCTATGTATAATACATAGCAATGGGCAAGTATATGACTAGACAAAGAGACGACCCCCACTAAGAGCCTATAAAATTTTACCATTAGAAAAACAGCCTTTTCAAATAAAACAAACGTCTAAAACATAGCTTTTAATAAACCTTCGTGTCTTTTAAAATAATTCCAACCACATTATGTTCGCCATATAGTTGCTGACTTTACAATGGTATATATATCAAGTTGCTGATCTGACCATGGTACATATATTAAGTTGCTGATTTGACCGTGGTACATATATTAAGCTGCTCATCTGACAGTGGTACATATATTAAGTTGCTGATCTGACAGTGGTACATATATTCAGGTGCTGACCTGACAGTGGTACATATACACCTGGAAATAAGTTAAGCACCCCCCGTGTTTTTTTCAAGTGATTCAGATTCGACGTTCTTGTGACTGATTATAAATTACCATTCAATCTAAACGTGTTTATCAAATGAAATTATGCATTATTGGGCACAAGAAAACAAGATTATCACCGTAAAATAACAATTTTTAATTTACATATCATGACATCAAAATATGGAACAGTTTTCACGCTTAAAATTATCTTTAATAAGTATTGT
>NW_013859085.1:0-344 GCF_000517525.1 Limulus polyphemus
GGAGTTGTGTAAGGTGCTATAAATAGCATGAATAGGTGAACTAGTTGGTGTCATGGAGTTATGTAGGGTGCTTAAAAATAGCATGAACATGTGAACTAGTTGGTGATGATGGTTTCATTTACTTCATTGTGTGTACTTAAGTTTCTAGGTTAATATATAATATTTTGTGCAACTTTAAGAAGCATTTTGGCTTAACTTTAATGATAGTGGAGCCCAGTGTATCTTCTATAGACTGTGCATGAAAGATTTGAAAAGACAAACATATCATAGTGAAACAATTGCTTTGAATGCTTTTGGATGCTTTGAAAGTATACTTAGACAATTGTTTAGTGTTTCACAAATTG
>NW_013859086.1:0-343 GCF_000517525.1 Limulus polyphemus
TTTTTAGGCTTTTCTTAATATTGGAGTAATCATTCGACCCTCCCCTCCTTCTCCAGCTATGGCCCTGACGCTCATAAACGACTACGAGTTGACAGGACAGAAGAGTAGAAGGCAGAAGATAAATATTAGGAAAATACATCCTTTACATATTATCAGTTCACCACTTTTTTAGGAACTGCACCCACACTTTTAATCCCACTAACTGCATTTTCTTTAGCACCATATGACGAAACCCGGAGAGGAGAACTATATCATAAGTTTAAGATTACATCTGTAGTTTGGATAAACTACTTGCTATACAATACTTTCACCGACCTACAAAAATTTCGTTAATATTAGTTCT
>NW_013859087.1:0-344 GCF_000517525.1 Limulus polyphemus
TATTCTCTACAGAACCGAGGCACTATACTCTACAGCACAAAGTCACTATACTCTACAGAACAGAGGTACTATACTCCACAGCACAAAGTTACTATACTCTACAGAACAGAGGCACTATACTCTACAGAACAGAGACACTATACTCTACAGCACAAAGTCGCTATACTCTACAGAACAGAGGTACTATACTCCACAGCACAAAGTCACTATACTCTACAGAATAGTGGTACTATACTCCACAGCACAACGTCACTATACTGTACAGAACAATGGTACTATACTCCACAGCACAAAGTCACTATACTATACAGAACAGTGGTACTATACTCCACAGCACAAAGTCA
>NW_013859088.1:0-1089 GCF_000517525.1 Limulus polyphemus
ATACTATGTACTGTCAATAAGAAGACACAAGATTTAACGATATTGTGTACTGTCAATAAGAAGACACAAGATTTAACAAAACTGTTTACTGTCAATAAGTAGACACATGATTTAACAATACTGTGTACTATCAATAAAAAGACACAAGATTTAACGATACTGTGTACTGTCAGTAAGAAAACACAAGATTTAACAATAATAAATCTTGTCAATAAGAAGACTCAAGATTTAACGATACTGTGTACTGTCAATAAGAAGACACTAGATTTAACGATACTGTGTACTTTCAATAAGAAGACACAAGATTTAACGATACTGTGTACTGTCAATAAGAAGACACAAGATTTAACTATAGTGTGCACTGTCAATAAGAAGACACAAGATTTAAATCAACTGTGTACTGTACACAGTATCGTTAAATCTTGTGTCTTCTTATTGAAAGTTCTTCTGTCTTCTTATTGACAGTACACAGTATCGTTAAATCTTGTGTCTTCTTATTGTTCTTATGGACAGTGCACAGTATAGTTAAACGTTAAATCTTGTGTATTGGAAGTACACAATATTCTTCTTCACAAGATTTAACGATACTGTGTACTGGTCTTCTTATTGACATCTTGTTCGTTAACACAGTAGACAGTAAATAAGAAGCGTTAAATCTTGTGTTTAAATCTGTGTCTTCTTATTGACAGTACACAGTATGCACAGTATAGTTAAATCTTGTGTCTTCTTATTGACAGTACACAGTATCGTTAAATCTTGTGTCTTCTTATTGACAGTACACAGTATCGTTAAATCTTGTGTCTTCTTATTGACAGTACACAGTATCGTTAAATCTTGGGTCTTTTTATAGATAGTATATAATATTGCTTAAATCTTGTGTCTTCTTATGGACAGTCCGATACTGTGTACTGTCAATAAGAAGACACAAGATTTAACAATACTGTGTACTGTCAATAAGAAGACACAAGATTTAACGATACTGTGTACTGTCAAAAAGAAGACACAAGATTTAACGATATTGTGTACTTTCAATAAGAAGACACAAGATTTCGATAATGTGTATTTTCAATAAGAAGACATAAGATTTAA
>NW_013859089.1:0-344 GCF_000517525.1 Limulus polyphemus
AGGTATAAGTCACAGAAGACGATAGATCTTCGTTCGAAAGTTCCACAAAATATCGTTTAAAGTATAAGTGACAGAAGACGATAGATCTTTGTTCGAAAGTTCCACAAAATATCGTTTGAAGTGTGAGTCACAGAAGACGATAGATCTTTGTTCGAAAGTTCCACAAAATATCGTTTGAAGTATAAGTGACAGAAGACGATAGATCTTCGTTCGAAAGTTCCACAAAATATCGTTTGAGGTATAAGTCACAGAAGACGATAGATCTTCGTTCGAAAGTTCCACAAAATATCGTTTGAGGTATAAGTCACAGAAGACGATGGATCTTCGTTCGAAAGTTCCACAAA
>NW_013859090.1:0-344 GCF_000517525.1 Limulus polyphemus
TAAGAACTGGTACAATTCAGTTTTACCTCTGGTGATACTACTGTAGGTAAGAATTGGTACGATTCAGCCGTACTTCTATTGATATTACTGTATGTAAGAACTGGTATAATTCAGCTTTACCTCTATTAATATTACTGTAGGTAAGAACTGGTACGATTCAGCTGTACCTCTATTGATATTACTGTAGATAAGAACATGTACAATTCAGTTTTACCTCTGTTGATATTACTGTAGGTAAGAACTGGTACAATTCAGCTTTACCTCTATTGATATTACAATAGGTAAGAAATCGTACGATTCAGCTTTACCTCTGGTGATACTACTGTAAGTAAGAATTGGTACGA
>NW_013859091.1:0-344 GCF_000517525.1 Limulus polyphemus
ATACAGTATCTCACAGTTCATAAGCCTACAAATAGTATCTCACAGTACATAAACCTAACCTACAGACAGTATCTCACAGCTCATAAGCCTACATACAGTATCTCACAGTTCATAAGCCTACAGATAGTATCTCACAGTTCATAAGCCTACAGACAGTATCTCACAGTTCATAAACCTAACCTACAGATAGTATCTCACAGTTCATAAGCCTAACCTACAAATAGTATCTCACAGTTCATAAACCTAACCTACAGACAGTATATCACAGTTCATAAGCCTAACCTACAGATAGTATCTCACAGTTCATAAACCTAACCTGCAGACAGTATCTCACAGTTCATAAG
>NW_013859092.1:0-344 GCF_000517525.1 Limulus polyphemus
TTATACGGATTTAGAATAAATATAAGCGTCTAAAGCTGGATGAATTACATTGAATATTATTGGATTGTTTTGAATTTCGCACAAAGCTACACGAGAGCCATCTGCGCTAGCCGTCCCTAATTTAGCGGTGTAAGACTAGAGGGAAGGCAGCTAGTCAACACCACCCACCGCCAACTCTTGGGCTACTCTTTTACCAATGAATAGTGGGATTGATCGTCACATTATAACGCCCCCACGGCTGAAAGGCTGAGCATGTTTGATGGGACGGGAATTCGAACCCGCGATCCTCAGATTGCGAGTCAAGCGCCCTAACCACCTGGCCATGCTGGCCTATATTATTATGA
>NW_013859093.1:0-475 GCF_000517525.1 Limulus polyphemus
GATTTTCGAGGTATGTTTTAACTATTTCAGTTTAGACAATATTTAAACTAGAAATAGAAAGAAAATACGTAGTACAAACTTGCACGAAATATCACTTAGCGACAACGACTAGGATCTACCTCTCCTTAGATGTTATTAAAATTATCAAATGTCTTACCATTAATACTACCCTTTGTTTTTCTTCCACAGCTTATATAACATTATATTTTGGGACAACATGGGACCTGTTGGTCCATTTCAGCTGTTCCATCCTCAAAACTAAACTAAAATTATTAAAAAATGAAATTAAATTAAAAAATTTAAACCCAGCCCTTTTCATTCATATATTTATCAAGCTTTTTCTTAAACTCACTTAAATTTACTGCCTCTACAACATCTGAAGACAAACCATTCCAAAGGACAACCACCCTGTTAGAAAAATAAAACTGTCTTAGCTTGAGATGACCCCTACCTTGCCAAAATTTATAGTTGCACA
>NW_013859094.1:0-337 GCF_000517525.1 Limulus polyphemus
ATCGTTAAATCTTGTGTCTTCTTATTGATAGTACACAGTATTTATAAATCTTGTGTCTTTTTATTGACAGAACACAGTATCGTTAAATATTGTGTTTTCTTACTGACAGTACACATTATCGTTAAATCTTGTGTCTTCTTATTGACAGTACACAGTATCGTTAAATCTTGTGTCTTCTTATTGACAGTACACAGTATCGTTAAATCTTGTGTTCTTCTTATTGACAGTACACAGTATCGTTAAATCTTGTGTCTTCTTATTGACAGTACACAGTATCGTAAATCTTGTGTCTTCTTATTGACAGGACACATTATTGTTAAATATTATTTTCTTACTG
>NW_013859095.1:0-936 GCF_000517525.1 Limulus polyphemus
AATTTTGGTTTCAGTTTATAAGTTAAATCAGCAGAACAGAAATGAGATTTTCTTCTTCCAAGATACCGTTAATGTCATCTGAAGCAGTCTAATAATAGTCAATAGAACAAAGCTTATCGTCAGTTTTTATCACAATGGTAAGAAAGTTTGTATGTGTAATGTTTTTATACAGCAGCGATTATTTGGGCTTTGATGTTTCCAAGTAATAATTTTCGTGATAATACCAATACATTTCTGCCAACGCTCGCTGACATATCAACGAAAATTTAGAACATTCTCCTATTGTGCACAATGTATACCTTGATAGTGAAATGAGAAAAAAAAAATGCAATTTCAAAACTGTAGATCAGACAGACAAATTAGGAGTCTTGAAAACAGTATTGCTTTTATGCTCTCATAAAATTAACACCATTTTTCAGAACAGTTATTAGAAGCATAAATATGACTGAAGTGTCAAGTCCAACATATTTTAATACTTATGTGAAAAATAAATAAAACATATATGTTCACAAATTAAGATGATTGGTATTCCTGATTACAAAAAAATAGTCCTTTCGAATTTGTGTCAAAGTTGTTCGTGCCCCATAATTTCAAGATGATTTACAAACTTAGTTTCTCGGTCTCTGGACTGCACATATAAATCACTACTAGAGGGCTATAGTAGCATAAATACAATCGGTTATCTAGAACGCTAACGGTACTGAGTCAAAAGACTTTTCGAATGCTAACGTGAAACGGGGAGAAACGACTTTAAATTCATCATATAGACAAGTACAAACCAGTTTCTTCTTTTTACTTTACAGAAAAATAATTTAATATAAGTTATGTTAATTTCTATCTATCTATTGAGTATGTGAGGTTATGGTACTACGAAGAAATGATATGCATGTAAATTAATATCCATATTATATATATATATATATATATATATATATC
>NW_013859096.1:0-622 GCF_000517525.1 Limulus polyphemus
GTCTAACACACCACAATACTCATCCTCTATTCTTACTGACAGTACACATTATCGTTGAATATTGTGTCTTCTTATTGACAGTACACGGTATCGTTAAATCTTGTGTCTTCTTATTGACAGTACACAGTATCGTTAAATCTTGAGTCTTCTTATTGACAGTACACAGTATCGTTAAATCTTGTGTCTTCTTATTGAAGTACACAGTATCGTTAAATGATACTGTGTACTGTCAATAAGAAGACACAAGATTTAATGATACTGTGTACTGTCAATAAGAAGACTCAAGATTTAACGATACTGTGTACTGTCAATGAGAAGACACAAGATTTAACGATACTGTGTACTGTCAATAAGAAGACACAATATTCAACGATAATGTGTACTGTCAGTAAGAAAACACAAGATATAACAATAATGTGTCCTGTCAATAAGAAGACACAAGATTTTACGTTACTGTGTACATTCAATAAGGAGACACAAGATTTAACGATACTGTGTACTGTCAATAAGAAGACACAAGATTTAACGATACTGTGTACTGTCAATAAGAAGACACAAGGGTAAAATCTTGTGTCTTCTTATTGACAGGACACATTATATTTAAATCTTGAGTTTTCTTACT
>NW_013859097.1:0-344 GCF_000517525.1 Limulus polyphemus
GTAGAAATATAAACTTTTGAAACAGCTGTATGCTGGATAATAGGTTTATTTCAATACAACATTTCTTTTCTAACAGTAAGACGTAGTAATTTACATCAAATATGTCCAATCAAATAATTGTGTTTATAATTAGGTGTACTTGCGCAGGGTCTCCGAAAGTGTTCTGTTTCAAGAGTAAATAAAACCAAAATGAAGGGACACAAATATTTATATTTCTTGCTTTTGAAGTTCATATGCCATGCTGTGTTGTAGCCTGCAGAGTGAATAATTCTTCTCGTGATTCGTGGCATGCGCAAGTTTTACTGAAGTCACGACAGGGTATAATTGAAACGTTAAGCGTTCCT
>NW_013859098.1:0-342 GCF_000517525.1 Limulus polyphemus
TCTTCTTTTTGACAGTACTCGGTATCGTTAAATCTTGTTCTTTTTATAGATAGTACACAGTATTGCTAAGTTGTGTGTCTTCTTATTGACAGTACACAGTATCGTTAAATCTTGTGTCTTCTTATTGAAAGTACACAGTATCGTTAAATCTTGTGTCTTCTTATTGACAGTACACAATATCGTTAAATCTTGTGTCTTCTTATTGACAGTACACATTATTGTTAAATCTTGTGTGTTCTTATTGACAGTACACATTATTGTTAAATCTTGTGTGTTCTTATTGACAGTACACAGTATTTATAAATCTTGTGTCTTCTTATTGACAGTACACAGTATTGTTAA
>NW_013859099.1:0-339 GCF_000517525.1 Limulus polyphemus
AAAGTTATTCAAACAAAATCACAGCACCTGATAGTCCATGAGGTTTTCTTATAAATTAAACTCTACCTCTTGGATTCTTTTTACTCATAATTAGCGAACGTTCAATTTTTTTTGGCTTTTCACTTGACTTATTACTTTTCCTAAAAGCTATAATGTCTCACTTTTGAGTTTTCCGACGAAACAAGCACTTGCCGACATTATTCTATTAATTTTGCGTCAAAAAAATACTTTTCTACATTTTCCAAAAAAATCATATTTTCACAGAAAAGTCAAGGCTATAGCCCATGATTTTTTCCAAATTTTGAAAAAATTATTTTTCTTCATACTTCAACACAAAGT
>NW_013859100.1:0-382 GCF_000517525.1 Limulus polyphemus
AAACTATACAGTATAAGTTGGTATATACTAAACTATACTGTATAAGTTGGTATATACTAAACTATATAGCCACACAGGTTCTTCATCTGAAAAAGTTTGTCAATATGCCGTATAAAATCTGACGCAAAAGGTTCAAAAGTCATTATGGTCACAATTATACATAGGTGCATCCTTATCAAATATATAATAGACCAATGGTCAAAAAACATAGTAATGTATATGAGTGTATGTTGAGAATTATATAAATATGTGTAAGAAATTATGGAGAACATGGGCCAAATAATAATAAAACTAAACATATCTGTTGATATACACCAGGTAATAAAACTAAACATATCTGTTGGAAACTGTGATATACACCAGGTAATAAAACAAATAAAAC
>NW_013859101.1:0-346 GCF_000517525.1 Limulus polyphemus
TTCCCGCATCACGTTTTCCCCTCTTATATATACCAGACTACCCTATCTAGTAAATACTAGAGCATTCATAAAAGAACAAGATAGTTCTAGAAACTAGAGGGCGCCACAGTAGTCATGTGACTCGCTGACGCAACACTGCCCCCTCCTTAATATTGTTCGTCCCGAACAATAACCACATATGATAAACCAATAACAATAACTTAATTAAAATGTACAGAATTAAAATGTACAGAATTACAAACACAAAATTACAATTCAACAAAGTATCTTCTTCCGTACTGGTCTCCGTCTTGTTGGCTTCTGCTTCATGTGGGGTTCATCTGCTTCATCAGTAAATGTCCTATCA
>NW_013859102.1:0-342 GCF_000517525.1 Limulus polyphemus
AAAAATGTCTATACAAACGACATTCCCTACTACTTCACCTTAATACTCACTGTTAAATGTCCTTAAAAATAGTCTATACAAACGACATTCCCTACTACTTCACTTTAATACTCACTGTCAAATGTCCTTAAAAATCGTCTATACAAACGACATTCCCCGCTACTTCACTTTAATACTCATTGTAAAATGTCCTTAAAAATCGTTTATACAAACGACATTCCCTACTACTTCACCTTAATACTCACTGTTAAATGTCCTTAAAAATCGTCTATACAAACGACATTCCCTGCTACTTCACTTTAATACTCATTGTAGAATGTCCTTAAAAATCGTCTATACAAA
>NW_013859103.1:0-343 GCF_000517525.1 Limulus polyphemus
AACGAAAAGTTGGTAATCTGATGGTGCCATATCTGGAGAATATGGTGGGTGGGGAGAACTTCCCCCATGTTGTGTTGCGTCAAACGTGCCTCGTGTGGACATGCATGGTCATGGAAAAGAATACCTTTCTGATTGACGAGTGAAGGGCGTTTCTGATAAAGGGCTTGATTTAAACGTACCAGTTGCTGACTAAAAATCTCTGCATTGACAGTTTGCTGTGGATATGAGGAGTTCGAAATGAATTACTCCTTTGATGTCCCACCAAATGTAAAGCATCACTTTCTGCGGAAGTGGTTTTTGTCTAGGACTGAGCCATTGTTTTTGGTCGTATAATATTCGCATA
>NW_013859104.1:0-344 GCF_000517525.1 Limulus polyphemus
AACTACTTTATTGGCTTTCTGAAAGAGAATATGTCCTGCAGTGAAGCTTTTTGATATTCCTCTGTTATAGATTTCTTGCTATCAGAGGGTTCTAAATTGATGGATCTTAACCTTTTTTGCTATGTATGTTCACTAGTTCGTTCCACAGTATCATGCGAAGTTTCACCTTCCTACGATGCGTTTTAAGGGAGTTATTGAAGGTTTTGCTTTTTGTACCAGTACTTAGTCCCATTTAGATGAATCTTTTTGAATTTTTTTATAAAGGTTCGCCGAAATTTTGCGCGTTTACTTACACAATTCTAGATTATTAGTTTTAGTTTTACGATTTTTGTGGTCGTTTTATG
>NW_013859105.1:0-513 GCF_000517525.1 Limulus polyphemus
GTGTACTATACACTAACAAGCCAAAAGATTTAACGATACTATGTACTGTCAATAAGAAGACACGAGATTTAACAATACTGTGCACTGTCAATAAGAAGACACAAGATTTAAAATACTGTGTACTGTCAATAAGAGGACACAAGATTTAACAATACTGTGTACTGTCAATAAGAAGACACAAGATTTAACAATACTATGTACTATCAAAAAGAAGACAAGATTTTACAATACTGTATACTATCACTAACAAGCCACAAGATTTAACGATACTGTGTACTGTCAATAAAAAGACACAAGTTTTAACAATGCTGTGTACTGTCAATAAGAAACACATGATTTAACGATTTATTGATAGTACACAGTACACAGCATTGTTAAAACTTGTGTCTTAATACTGTGTACTGTCAATGAGAAGACACAAGATTTAACAATACTGTGTACTATCAATAACAAGCCATAAGATTTAACGATACTGTGTACTATCAATAACAGGCCACAAAATTTAACGAAACT
>NW_013859106.1:0-498 GCF_000517525.1 Limulus polyphemus
GAACTTATAAGTCTGCTGGGAACCTGCTATAAATGTGTACGCCATAAATCGTGATTTTGCTAATCCTTATCAACCGGAAAATTTACAACACTTGATCAGGAACAGTTATAAATTTCGAACGTCAGTGAATTCTCATCTGA
Source organism: Limulus polyphemus (assembly GCF_000517525.1). Taxonomy (NCBI): domain Eukaryota; kingdom Metazoa; phylum Arthropoda; class Merostomata; order Xiphosura; family Limulidae; genus Limulus; species Limulus polyphemus. Next base: position 141 of record NW_013859106.1, read on the forward strand.
TGTTAATATCTTTCCGAATTCTCATCGGACATTAATGGTTTTATGAAAATGTTATCTTACTTCGACTGTCCAACAATTCAGTGTCTGACAAATCTAGCTAGCTTCTCGGCAATTGTACGTACATCGACTTCTAGTTAACTCGCTGGATATCAAGGAGACTCTGAACTAGAAAGAAGATTCTATGTTGTTTGTAAGTTAATGAAATTGTTGTTTATAAAACTTTTTTTGTGTTAATTATTCGTAATAATTGTTGTTGTACATTATACTGTTGTATATACATTAAAACGTATTTGTCTGAAAATGAAAATGGTATGGGTCAATCTTGTTGACAAATATCATAATTAACTAAATTATCGGC
>NW_013859107.1:0-341 GCF_000517525.1 Limulus polyphemus
TACCTTACAATTGAAGATATAAGGTATACCTGTGTTACCTTACAATTGAAGATATAAGGTATACCTGTGTTACCTTGCAATTGAAGATATAAAGTATATCTGTGTTACCTTACAATTGAAGATATAACGTATATCTGTGTTACCTTACAATTGAAGATATAACGTATATCTGTGTTACCTTACAATTGAAGATATAAGTTATACCTGTGTTACCTTACAATTGAAGATATAAAGTATACCTGTGTTACCTTACAATTGAAGATATAAAGTATATTTGTGTCACCTTACAATTGAACATATAAGGTATATCTGTGTTACCTTACAATTGAAGATATAAGGTA
>NW_013859108.1:0-344 GCF_000517525.1 Limulus polyphemus
GAACACAGGTTATATCACTGACTACATAGTACGTTTAGTAGTGGCACTGATCGAACACAGGTTATATCACTGACTACACAGTAAGTTTAGTAATGACACTGATCGAACACAGGTTATATCACTGACTACACAGTACGTTTAGTAGTGGCACTGATCGAACACAGGTTATATCACTAACTACATAGTACGTTTAGTAGTGGCACTGATCGAACACAGGTTATATCACTGACTACACAGTACGTTTAGTAGTGGCATTGATCGAACACAGGTTATATCACTGACTACACAGTACGTTTAGTAGTGACACTGATCGAACACAGGTTATATCACTGACTACATAGTAC
>NW_013859109.1:0-344 GCF_000517525.1 Limulus polyphemus
TGATAGGATAGTATTGGATTAGACGGTTTCCTTTAGGCCTAGCTAAGATAAGTTATGCTAGCTTATATTCTGATAGGATAGTATTGGATTAGACGGTTTCCTTTAGGCCTAGCTAAGATAAGTTATGCTAGCTTATATTGTGATAGGATAGAATAGGTAAGATTAGATTGGCTTATATTAGCAAAGGAACGTTTAAGATTAACCAATTAACTGCGACAAGAGCAGCCCAGTTGCCATCAATCACAATAAAACGGTAATTTTCGTCATTCGCATAGACTTATAGTTATATATTTCCGTCATTCGCAGCTGAGCCATAGAACTTCAATGACGGAAATATCCGTCAT
>NW_013859110.1:0-343 GCF_000517525.1 Limulus polyphemus
AAAGGGCGAGCATGTTTGGTGTGACGGGGATTCGAACCCGCGACCCACAGATTACGAGTCGAGCGCCCTAACCACCTGGCCATGCCGGGCCGCCATCAACAGCAACATACAACCACTACTAAACGAAATAGGATTATACTACAACAAATGGAGAATTAAAATATATGCGCACAAAACACAAGTCATATTATTTACAAAATCGTACAAAACAATCAAATTAACCACAGTTATATCTAGAGGGGACTCTCTTACAAGAAAAGAACGAGTTATCTTAGGAACCTGACTGGCAAAACAAACAAGGAGCTTCACCAGAAAACATTAAAAATTTACCAAACATACATAA
>NW_013859111.1:0-343 GCF_000517525.1 Limulus polyphemus
ATCAATGTTTCTCTTTGATGTTTATGTCAGCACCAATTTTTATCTTTTTAACATCAATGTTTCTTGTCAGCATCGATGTTTCTCTTTAATGTTTCTTGTCAGCGTCAATATTTTTTTATTGTTTATGTAAGCATCAATGTTTCTCTTTAATGTATCTTGTCAGCGTCAATATTTCTCTTAATGTTTATGTCAGCATCGATGTTTCTCTTTAATGTTTCTTGTCAGCATCATTGTTTCTCTTTAACATTTCTTGTCAGTATCAATGTTGTTCTTTAATATTTATGTCAGCGTCAATGTTTTTGTTTAATATTTCTTGTCAGAGTCAGTGTTTCTTTTAATGTTT
>NW_013859112.1:0-344 GCF_000517525.1 Limulus polyphemus
AATGATGCAGACAGAAGAAGGATGGAAAAATAATGATACAGAAGGAGGATGGAAAAACAATGATATATACAGAAGGTGAGTGGAAGAATAATGATACAGACAGAAAGAGGATGGAAAAACAATGATATATACAGAAGGTGAGTGGAAGAATAATGATGCAGACAGAAGAAGGATGGAAAAATAATGATACAGACAGAAGGAGGATGGAAAAATAATGATATATACAGAAGGTGAGTGGAAGAATAATGATACAGACAGAAAGAGGATGGAAGAATAATGATATATACAGAAGGTGAGTGGAAGAATAATGATGCAGACAGAAGGTGAGTGGAAGAATAATGATG
>NW_013859113.1:0-343 GCF_000517525.1 Limulus polyphemus
TCTTCCTGGGATTATACAACCACACCTTCGTCTACTGATACAAAGCTGACTTCAGTAGATCTCTTATTATAACATAACTTCATGGAATCAGCAGACGTTTTCAATTTTCAACGCACTTGATGGTGAATATCATCCATCCTTTCAGATAACACTTTCACGAACTCTGACACATTTTCAGGCAACTCTTCTTAAGGTGGGTGTCCTGTTATCAGGTCCACTGGCAACTGAAGTTCCCGACCAAACATCAACTTTGATGAAGTGTATCCAGTGGCTTCATGCTCTGCTGTTCTATAGGCCATCAACAGTGGAGGGAGTAAGACATCCCAGTCATCTTGTCGGCTAA
>NW_013859114.1:0-745 GCF_000517525.1 Limulus polyphemus
TTGTGTAGACAGGCAGTGAACATATTTGATCAGAGATCAGATAGGAACCGTGTAGATAAATAGCAGGTACTGGGTAAGTATCTGTCTACACAACTCCTTCCTGGGTAAGTATACGTACTATTTATCTACAAGGTTCCTATCTGATCAAATAAAGTCACTCTCTGACTACACAACTCCTTTATAAAAAGTATGTATACATACCCAGGAAAGAGTTGTGTAGACAGACAGTGAACATATTTGATCAGATAGGAACCATGTAGATAAATAGTAAATATACTTACTACAAGGTTCCTATCTGATCAAATATGTTCACTGTCTGTCTACAGAACTCCTTATAAATAGCTACATGGTACCTATCTGTTCACTGTCTGTCTACACAACTGTTTCCTGGGTAAGTATACCTAATCAGATATGAACCATGTAGATAAAAAGTAGGTATACTTAACCAGGAAACAGTTGTGTAGACAGACAGTGAACATATTTGATCAGATAGGAACCTTGTAGATAAATAGTAGGTATACTTAACCAGGAAGGAGTTCTGTAAACAAACAGTGAACATATTTGATCAGATAGGAACCTTGTAGATAAATAGTAGGTATACTTACCCAGGAAGGAGTTGTGTAGACAGACAGTTGACATATTTGATCAGATAGGAACCTTGTAGATAAATAGTAGGTATACTTAACCAGGAAGGAGTTGTGTAGACAGACAGTTGACATATTTGATCAGATAGGAACCATGTAGA
>NW_013859115.1:0-344 GCF_000517525.1 Limulus polyphemus
AACTCTAGTTACGGAATTTATAACCACCATACTCATCTTTAGCCTTACTTGGTACAACTACTCCAGGAACACTTATGTTCAACTCTAGTTACCGAATTTATAACCCTATACTCATCTTTAGCGTTATTTGGTACAGCCACTCCATGAACACCTAGGTGTAACTATAGTTACCGAATTTATAACCACCATATTCATCTTTAGCCTTATTTGGTACAACTACTCAACTAATACCTAGGTGTAACTCTAGTTACCGAATTTATTACCACCATATTCATCTTTAGCCTTACTTGGTACAACTACTCCATGAACACATAGGTGTTACTCTAGTTACCGAATTTATAATC
>NW_013859116.1:0-344 GCF_000517525.1 Limulus polyphemus
TGTTATCAAGTGCTAGTTGTATAGTCGGAACAAAAACAAATGTTATCAAGAACAGGTTGCATAGTAAAATTAAAACTAACGTTATGAAGGAAAGGTTGTGTTGTCAAAACAAAATCAAATGTGATCAAGGGCAAGTTCTATAGTCGTAACAAAAACAAATGTTATCAACGACATGTTGTATAGTCTGAAGAAAAACAAATATTAATAAGGGCAAGTTGTATAGTCGGAACAAAAACAAATGTTATCAAGGGCAAGTTGTATAGTCGAAATAAAAACAAATGTTATCAAGGGTAAGTTGTATAGTTGGAACAAAAACAAATGTTATCAAGGGCAAGTTATATAGT
>NW_013859117.1:0-344 GCF_000517525.1 Limulus polyphemus
AACTCTCCCACATTGTCTGGTGTTGGCCAATCACGCACTGCTTTCACCTTGTCAGGATTAGTTCGCACACCATGCTCACTTACAATGAGACACAAGTAAAACACCTCTTTCTGGAACAAGTGTCATTTCTTGGGATGGAGTTTCAGGTTTGCTACTTTCAAACGCTTAAATACTGCCTCTAGCTGAGATACTTCCTAATCAAATGTTGCTGCAAATACAATGACATCATCCAGGTACACTGGGGCTATCCTCCATTGTATGCCTTCCAGTACTCTTTCCACCAGCCTCTCAAATGTTGCTGGAGCATTGCTAAGCCCGAATGGCATCACATAGTATTGCCAGAT
>NW_013859118.1:0-342 GCF_000517525.1 Limulus polyphemus
TATATTCTATAATTTTGGTAATATCTACAAGGTTCATATCTTGAGTAATTCACAGACCAAAGAGACACTATATTCTATAATTTTGGTAATCTGTACAAGGTTCATATCTTGAGTAATTCACAGACCAAAGACGACACTATATTCTATAATTTTGGTAATATGTACAAGGTTCATATCTTGAGTAATTCACAGACCAAAGACGACACTATATTCTATAATTTTGGTAATATGTACAAGGTTCATATCTTGAGTAATTCACAGACCAAAGACGACACTATATTCTATAATTTTGGTAATCTCTACAAGGTTCATATCTTGAGTAATTCACAGACCAAAGAAGAC
>NW_013859119.1:0-641 GCF_000517525.1 Limulus polyphemus
TGTCCTGTCAGTAAGAAGACACAAGATTTAACAATACTGTGTGTGTCTTCTTATTGACAGTACACATTAGTGATAAATCCTGTATCTTCTTATTGACAGGCTTATTGACAGGACACAATATTGATAAATCCTGTATCTTCTTATTGACAGGACACAGTATTGTTAAATCTTTTGACAGTACACAGTGTTGATAAATCCTGTATCTTCTTATTGACAGGACACAGTATTTTTAAATCTTGTGTCTTTTATTGACAGTACACAGTATCGTTAAATCTTTTGGCTTGTTATTGATAGTACACAGTATCATTAAATCTTATGACTTGTTATGATAGTACACAGTATCGTTAAATCTTTTGTCTTCTTTTTGACAGTACACAGTATTGATAAATTCTTTATCTTCTTATTGACAGGACACAGTATGGTTAAATTATGTCTTCTTATTGACAGTACACAGTATTGATAAATCCTGTATCTTCTTATTGACAGGACACAGTATTGTTAAATCTTGTGTCTTACACAGTATTGTTAAATCTTGACTCTTCTTATTGACAGACACAGTATTGTTAAATCTTGTGTCTTCTTACCTGTCAATAAGAAGATACAGGATTTATCAATACTGTGTACTGTCAATAAGAAGACAC
>NW_013859120.1:0-439 GCF_000517525.1 Limulus polyphemus
AAATCCATGTAGTATCAGCAGGTGTGGTAAATATCGCCACTAACGTACTTATCTGAAATGTGAAAGTAATTCAACGAAGTTATTTTCCTAGGCTGTTCATCAGAGTTATATCCCCGAGCTGTTCAGAACACTAGAAAATGTTCTTTACCTGATGAAGTGCTCTTGAATGTATTTGAAAGATTGAAAATAATCAATATATAATGCAGAGTTAGCCTCGAAATATAGTTTTATTATCAATTATTATTTATAGTGTTGTAAGTCCACAGACATATCACTGTGCCACTGGGGGTTGGGGCTATTATTGTTATTGCTCTGCCCACGACGGGTATCGAAACCCGGTTTCTAAGTGTTGTAAGTCCACAGACATATCACTGTGCCACTGGGGGTGGGGGCTATTATTGTTATTGCTCTGCCCACCACGGGTATCGAAACCCGGTTT
>NW_013859121.1:0-344 GCF_000517525.1 Limulus polyphemus
GATAGAGTATCAACGTATAAACAAACCAACATTCACAATGACCCAGACAAAGTATGTCAAATTTAACTATCGACAGAGTATCAACGTATAAACAAACCAACCTTCACAATGACCCAGACAAAGTATGTCAATTTAACTATCGATAGAGTATAAACAAACCAACCTTCACAATGACCCACACAAAGTATGTCAAATTTAACTATCGGAAGAGTATCAACGTATAAACAAACCAACCTTCACAATGACCCAGACAAAGTATGTCAATTTAACTAACGATAGAGTATCAACGTATAAACAAACCAACCTTCACAATGACCCAGACAAAGTATGTCAATTTAACTAAC
>NW_013859122.1:0-364 GCF_000517525.1 Limulus polyphemus
TCTTCAATCTATGAAACACACACAAACGAAGTTGTTTTAATATGCACGAAACATCTCCAATCTATGAAACACACATAAACGAAATTGTTTTAATGTGCATGAAACATCTTCAATCTATGAAACACACATAAACGAAATTGTTTTAATGTGCATGAAACATCCTCAATCTATGAAACACACATAAACGAAGTTGTTTTAATGTGCATGAAACATCTTCAATCTATGAAACACACACAAACGAAGTTGTTTTAATATGCACGAAACATCTTCAACCTATGAAACACACATAAACGAAGTTGTTTTAATGTGCATGAAACATCCTCAATCTATGAAACACACATAAACAAAGTTGTTTTATTGTGCA
>NW_013859123.1:0-338 GCF_000517525.1 Limulus polyphemus
AACTATTCTTCATCCCCAAAATGTCAAGTATCATCTGTGTAATCTCTTTTTTTATACTAATGCACTAGATAATTTTTATTTACTTAAATAATGCACCAAAGAACATAGAATAGTAACATGCAAAAAGTATATAATTTCCCCTAACTATCACAATTGTTTTGGCTTTCTAACTATGCGATAAAAACTGTTACAAATTCATCCAAGCTAGTCATTATCTTTCCCATGGGAATGAAGCTTGTACTAACTGAGCAATTGGCAATTCTCTGTTCAGAAAATGTAATATAACAAGTCATTTGATAGATGAAAATCTTGGCTTTCTGTGGTTATACATAGTACAG
>NW_013859124.1:0-344 GCF_000517525.1 Limulus polyphemus
ATTTATTTGAATCGCATCAGTATCGTAGGACTTGTAACACTATAATGGTTTATTTGAATCGCATCAGTATCGTAGGACTTATAACACTATAAGGATTTATTTGAATCACATCAGTATCGTAGGACTTGTAACACTATAAGGATTTATTTGAATCGCATCAGTATCGTAGGACTTGTAACACTATAATGATTTATTTGAATCGCATCAGTATCGTAGGACTTATAACACTATAATGGTTTATTTGAATCGCATCAGTATCGTAGGACTTGTAACACTATAATGGTTTATTTGAATCGCATCAGTATCGTAGGACTTATAACACTATAATGGATTTATTTGAATCG
>NW_013859125.1:0-344 GCF_000517525.1 Limulus polyphemus
ATTAGGATTACTTCTTTGGTATACAGTATAGCGGTATTAGTTCCTTGGTATACAGTATATAATGATTAGTTCTTTGGAATACAGTATATAATGTATAGTAGAATTACTTTTTTGGTATACAGTATATAATGTATAGTAGGATTACTTTTTTGTTATACAGTATATAATGTATAGTAGGATTACTTTTTTGGTATACAGCATATAATGTATATTAGGATTACTTCTTTGGTATACAGTATAGCGGTATTAGTTCTTTGGTATACAGTATACAACGTATAGTAGGATTAGTTCTTTGGTATACAATATATAATGTATAGTAGGATTAGTTCTTTGGTATTCAGTAT
>NW_013859126.1:0-343 GCF_000517525.1 Limulus polyphemus
CAAAGCTGCTCAAAAATGTCCAGGTGCTAGTACCGCCTTAAAAATAAGTTCCGGTACTCCATACTGGTGAGTACCGGCAGCATTATTAGCTACTAGCTGCGTCACATTACTACTAAGCAGTTATAGCAAGAAAGAGTAAAGCTTGTATGATGCATAAGTTCTGGTGGCCCGGCATGGGTCAGATGGTTATGGAGCTCTCTCTACTCGCAATCTGTGGATTTGAATCCCCATCACACCAAACATGCTTGCCCCTTTCAGCCGTAAGGGCGTTATAATGTTACGGTCAATCTCACTATTCGTTGGTAAAAGAGTAGCCCAAGAGTTGGCGGTGGGTGGTGATGAC
>NW_013859127.1:0-343 GCF_000517525.1 Limulus polyphemus
CTCTCTGTTCAACAGTTTGAACATATATATATCTCTGTTCAATAGTTTGAACATATATATCTCTCTGTTCAATAGTTTGAACATATATATCTCTCTGTTCAATAGTTGGAACATATATATCTCTGTTCAATAGTTTGAACATATATATCTCTCTGTTCAATAGTTTGAATATATATATATATATCTGTTCAATAGTTTGAACATATATATCTCTCTGTTCAATAGTTTGAATATATATATCTCTGTTCAAAATACATGTATATTTAATTATATAAATTTAACTTTAGTCCATTCTGGATTTTTTCATTTCTTTCTTTTATTCCTCTTGCTTTCATAATAATCC
>NW_013859128.1:0-595 GCF_000517525.1 Limulus polyphemus
AACGTATATCTTAGGTACAATGTGGGATTCTGAGTCATAAAAAACGTATATCTTAGGTAAAATGTGGGATTCTGAGTCATAAAAAACGTATATCTTAGGTAAAATGTGGGATTCTGAGTCATAAAAACGTATATCTTAGGTAAAATGTGGGATTCTGAGTCATAAAAACGTATATCTTAGGTAAAATGTGGAATTCTGAGTCATAAAAAACGTATATCTTAGGTAAAATGTGGGATTCTGAGTCATAAAAATGTATATCTTAGGTAAAATGTGGGATTCTGAGTCTTAACAAAATGTAATATCTCATGTCTTTGAAATAGATTTAATGAAACATCAAACTTATTGTGATAAGTAAGAGAACATAATTCTCATTATTAATAGTAACATCTTACATAATAAACAGGCGTGGAAGAGTTGATCTAGAAACCTAATTGTTTCATCCCATCTTTCATACAAATAGTAACATCTTACATAATAAACAGGCGTGGAAGAGTTGATCTAGAAACCTAATTGTTTCATCCCATCTTTCATACAAATAGTAACATCTTACATAATAAACAGGCGTGGAAGAGTTGATCTAGAAACCTAATTGTTT
>NW_013859129.1:0-343 GCF_000517525.1 Limulus polyphemus
TTAAAACTTTTTAAACACTGACTCTGTAACACTACAAGTAGTAGACCTATTTGTAGTCTAATTTAAGTATTAAGCTTAATACATAAACGTAACATAAGGCTTAGCTGAAAACTACTTGATAAATTTTATTTTACTTTTGGCTACAACTCGATGTCATAAACTATTTTGCTGTTATATCACCGAAGTTATAAAAAAAGGAATAAAAAAAACCTCTCTAACAAATCAACATGAATATTGAGCATTCAACATAAACACCATAGTTAAATATTGAAAACTAACTTTTTAAAGAAAACAAGAGACCATATGATCAGGGTTAGAAATTAAAGAACCAAATGCGAGAACC
>NW_013859130.1:0-344 GCF_000517525.1 Limulus polyphemus
TTACCATATAAGTACTATCCTGATTGGTTGCTATGGGAAACATCAATCTCTCTATACGCTTTGATTTTCTATAATTTAATTAAATTATTAAACAATTTGTTAGAAATATACAACTAAATATTTTAATCTTCCTTCAAGGCGTGAGACAAATAATAGTACCAATGATGTATTTTGCTGTTAGTTTCATTTGCCAGATACATTTTTAAAAGTTAGAAGTTTCGAACACTTCAAATAAAAGCGAAGGAATAGAACGTCTCGAGCCTAGGGAAATGTTGACTTTTAATGATAATATTCCACATTTAGGGAGCTTTATCAATCTATGTAAGGAAATGCGGATTTATACT
>NW_013859131.1:0-346 GCF_000517525.1 Limulus polyphemus
GGTCGAGGTATCGCCGACGGAACCTCGGCCGCGTTCCCGGAGGCGTTCCGCAGAGGCGAAAGGTACCGCCGTCGAGATCGGGTCCGTGGAAAATTCTCCGATAGTCGGTAACGTTCTTTCGTCTGCTACCGCGTTTAACTTGTTCCCATATATAAGAGGAAACTAAGGTTAGGGTCATCCCTCTCCAAAAGGTACGGGGTACGGTCTCCGCCTCAGATACGCGAAAGCCTCGGCATTGAACGCCAACCACCGGTCGAGGTATCGCCGACGGAACCTCGGCCGCGTTCCCGGAGGCGTTCCGCAGAGGCGTAAGGTACCGCCGTCGAGATCGGGTCCGTGGAAAAAT
>NW_013859132.1:0-344 GCF_000517525.1 Limulus polyphemus
GCTTCTATTATTTTTCTGTTTTACAAGCATCATGTATATTCCACGCTTCTATTATTTTTCTGTGTTACAAATATCATGTATATTCCACGCTACTATTATTTTTCTGTGTTACAAGCATCATGTATATTCCACGCTTCTATTATTTTTCTGTGTTACAAGCATCATGTATATTCCACGCTTCTATTATTTTTCTGTGTTACAAACATCATACATATTCCACGCTACTATTATTTTTCTGTGTTACAAGCATAATGTATATATTCCACGCTACTATTATTTTTCTGTGTTACAAGCATCATGTATATTCCACGCTACTATTATTTTTCTGTGTTACAAGCATCATG
>NW_013859133.1:0-344 GCF_000517525.1 Limulus polyphemus
CTTTGGCCGGCTGTCGTTCTCAGGGACGTGAATGTTTAGGTTGGCACTACGAAAGGCAGAGCTATTCCATGGTCGACGACATTCGCACATTGCTTCACTAATAATCTAGACAGTCTCTTTCATCCTACGATTACAGTACCGATACCATGTTCGACGACAATTTCCAGTACCAGTTCCTATGTTTTCAACATTTTTACTCCAATGCAGAAGAACCAGTCTTTGAAGAAGAATACCATCAGACGTTTCCAGCCTTACCATCGCCTTCCTACCAGCCAAGCCTTTTTTTAAATGGTCTATTATACCTAATGTATACTAACCTTTCCTTTCAGCTTCCACCGGCACGA
>NW_013859134.1:0-344 GCF_000517525.1 Limulus polyphemus
ATATTTACCATAACTCTAAAGGACGGTAAGTTATATTTACCATAACTCTAAAGGGTGGTAAGTTATATTTACCATAACTCTAAAGGATGGTAAGTTATATTTACCATAACTCTAAAGGGTGGTAAGTTATATTTACCAGAATTCTTAAGGACGGTAAGTTATATTTACCATAAATCTTAAGGATGGTAAGTTATATTTACCATAACTCTAAAGTATGGTAAGTTATATTTACCAGAATTCTTAAGGATGGTAAGTTATATTTACTATAACTCTAACGTATGGTAAGTTATATTTACCAGAATTCTTAAGGATGGTAAGTTATATTTACCATAACTCTAAAGTAT
>NW_013859135.1:0-704 GCF_000517525.1 Limulus polyphemus
ACACTTCTAGTCAGTTATTTAATATTAACACTAACCCTTACATTCCTGGTCAGTTATTTAATATTAACATTAACTCTTACATTTCTAATCAGCTATTTAATATTAACACTAACTCTTACTCTTTTAGTCAGATATTTAATATTAACACTAACCCTTACACTTCTAGTCAGTTATTTAATATTAACACTAACCCTTACATTCCTGGTCAGTTATTTAATATTAACATTAACTCTTACATTTCTAATCAGCTATTTAATATTAACACTAACACTTACATTTCTGGTCAGTTATTTAATATTAACACTAACCCTTACATTCCTTGTCAGTTATTTAATATTAACATTAACTCTTACACTTCTAGTCAGCTATTTAATATTAACACTAACTCTTACACTTCTAGTCAGTTATTTAATATTAACATTAACTCTTACACTTCTAGTCAGTTATTTAACCATTAACAGATTATTAATAGAAAAATGACAATTGATTTACCATAATACATTTATTAATAGATAAAGGGCAATTGATTTACCATAATACATTTATTAATAGATAAAGGACAATTGTTTTACCATAATATATTTATTAATAGATAAAGGGCAGTTGTTTTACCATAATACATTTATTAATAGATAAAGGGCAATTGTTTTACCATAATACATTTATTAATAGATAAAGGACAATTGTTTTACCATAATACATTT
>NW_013859136.1:0-342 GCF_000517525.1 Limulus polyphemus
TTCTAAATATTGTGTCTTTTTATTGACAGTACACAGTATTGTTAAATTTTGTGTCTTCTTATTGACAGTACACAGTATTGTCAAATCTTGTCTCTTTTTATTGACAGTACACAGTATTGTTAAATCTTGTATCTTCTTATTGACAGTACACAGTATTGTTAAATCTTGTGTCTTCTTATTGAAAGTACACAGTATCGTTAAATCTTGTGTCTTCTTATTGACAGTACACAGTATAGTTAAATCTTGGTCTTCTTTATTGACAGTACACAGTATCGTTAAATCTTGTGTCTTCTTATTGACAGTACACAGTATTGTTAAATCTTGTGTCTTCTTAATGAGAGT
>NW_013859137.1:0-344 GCF_000517525.1 Limulus polyphemus
CATACCACCAGTGTTTAATATGGGCCAGATCATATAATACATGATTTTATAGATTTTAAATCATTTATGACTAATTTAAAACTAAATATATTCTAAACTATTTCATATTATTTGGTTTAGTTATCGTATTTAGCTGTAAATTCGTGGTCCGCGTCCTGTTGGTGACCGATATTAACTTTCAATCAAAGCCAATTCCTAATTAAGTTTTACTTGTCAGTAATATCTGTAATTCTGTAAATACCGAAGAGCATGCATGTAGTCTCTCGTTCTTGGTCTGGGACGGTTTTTTATTGTGTTCTGTCAATCTGGTTTCCAATTTTCTTCCTGTTTTCTCCTATGTAGAA
>NW_013859138.1:0-507 GCF_000517525.1 Limulus polyphemus
AATGAAGCTATATACATGTTATCATATAACACTATAATGAAGCTATTTACATGTTATCATATAACACTATAATGAAGCTATCTACATGTTATCATATAACACTACAACACTACTGTATGATTATTATTGTGTAATACTACAGTGAAGGAATGTTTTGTTGAAAGAACAACAATTTTTATTATCACTTTGGGTCTGACTAATTATCCTGATATAGTAACATTAACGTACAAGTCTGATCGTTTTACTAGTTTTTGTATTGATATTTTTTCTTCTTTTCTGTCTGTTAGATTTGGCCAAATTTAAATAAAAATTTCATCAACAAAAAGCCCCAAGTTTTTTTCTCTGGTAATTAAAGGATTTTGATATGTGTGATACTTTTTTAAATATATTATTTTGTTATAGCATTAATGGGCCGATAAAGAAGTTAAAAATGTCAACAATTACACTAACATATCAACCGATTTGGGCTGGTAAGGAAGTAAAAAATGTCAACAATTATACTAACAT
>NW_013859139.1:0-343 GCF_000517525.1 Limulus polyphemus
TATTCATAAAAAACGTAAGTAAATGTAGTTAACTAGGAACCACATGTTGGTTTGTTAATGGGTTTGATCTGTAAAAAAAAGCATTTATGTTGAAGAATTTTTCTTTAGCATAAAAAATTGTTTTATTTGTGTTACGGTTTATAAGATAATATCTTCAGGACACATGAAAGGAAAATGTGCGCTTGTTGCAAAAAATGCGCTTAACACTTTGGGGCCATGGGTGCGTTAAAAGAGTAACAATGAAAAAAAGTAGCCCAAGAGTCTATCAGTTCAATATCAGTGGAAGCTATGCACAGATAGCCCTTGTGTAGCATTGTGAGAATTTCCGAACAAACAAACAAAC
>NW_013859140.1:0-343 GCF_000517525.1 Limulus polyphemus
GAACTCAAAGGTTTACTTAAATTTCATCTATAATACCAACATGGTGGACATTTAGTTAAACACAAAGGTTTACTTAAATTCCATCTATAATATCAACATGGTAGAAATGTAGTTAAACACAAAGATTAACTTCAAATTCCATCTATAATATCAACATGGTGGACATGTAGTTGAACTCAAAGGTTTACTTAAATTCTACCTATAATATCAACATGGTGGACATGTAGTTAAACACAAAAGTTTACTTAAATTTCATCTACAATATCAACATGGTGGAAATGTAGTTGAACACAAAGGTTAACTTAAATTTCATCTATAATATCAACATGGTGGACATGTAGTT
>NW_013859141.1:0-624 GCF_000517525.1 Limulus polyphemus
AAATTTATCATTTGCTTGATATAGGTTTCATGCCATATTTAAAGCTTTTTGTAATTGAAATTTACTCTTTGACTTACATTACATAGCGCCACCACGCGGAATTGCAATCAAATGGATATTAAGTTTGTTTGTTTGTAATTAAGCACAAATCTACACAATGGGCTATCTGTACTCTGCCTACCACGGCTATCGAAACCCGGTTTCTAATGTTGGAAGTCCGCAAAAATATCGCTGTACTACTGGGGGTCAGATATTATGTACTAAAGTATGAGTATTGATGTCAGCAGCAGCAACCTAAAAGCACAAAAGAAAGAAAGAAACTATGTAACCAAAGACGTGTCCACGAGGGAGGTCCAAGACCAAAAACAGGAAAATCAGAACGTTTTTTCGATAAACAATGCACAAATATAATCAGTGATTTTTTTTCAGATATCATTGAGTTGGGGCTATTTTGAAAAACAAAAATATGCAGAAAAATTACAAAATACGGAAAAGACTGCTTGTCTTGCAAACATCTGTGTCCACCATCTGTCTTCATTGATAGTATTGCGCAGGCATGTCTTCATACATGAAAACCAGAAAAATCACATTTCAGTCACAGTGCTGGAAATTGGAAAGGTTCAA
>NW_013859142.1:0-345 GCF_000517525.1 Limulus polyphemus
GTAACTTCAGTGGGTTCTCATTGGACATTGGTATTTTTACAAAAACATTATATAACGTCATCGTGGAAAACTCGGCGTGTATGACTGGTGAATAACGAAGGACAAAGCTTGCTAGCACTCCGTTAATAACAACTTGACCCCAGGAATAAGATCTTTTGAATGTATAAACGAGTGACGTATATTGTTTTCCAATGTTCAATGCTATGATAATTTTAAGAAATAAAAATTACTTATAAGCGAAAGATACTTTAAAATGATATTTCAATGTTGAAAAATCAATACATATATTTTAAGATTGTGCATTTTTGTTTTTCAAATTTCATCGTTTACAGATTAATACATTTT
>NW_013859143.1:0-344 GCF_000517525.1 Limulus polyphemus
AGAACCCAAAGATCTGTCTTGATTATAGTTCATGTCTGTATATTTTACAGAACAGAACCCCAAGATCTGTCTTGACTATAGTCCATGTCTGTATATTTTACAGAACCCAAAGATCTGTCTCGATTATAGATCATGTCTGTATATTTTACAGAACAGAACCCAAAGATCTGTCTTGATTATAGTTCATGCCAGTATATTTTACAGAACAGAACCCAAAGATCTGTCTTGACTATAGTTCATGTCAGTATACTTTACAGAACCCAAAGATCTGTCTTGATTATAGTTCATGTCTGTATATTTTACAGAACCCAAAGATCTGTCTTGATTATAGTTCATGTCAGTAT
>NW_013859144.1:0-345 GCF_000517525.1 Limulus polyphemus
ACTCAATCTTTGACTGTTGGCAATTCTATTAATTATCTCGCTTTATTTGCCTGCTTATATACAGGAATAGAGAGCGTCTAGCAAATATTGGATTATTCGCGATGTTCCCCGATCCTTCTAGATACTCATTACTTGTTACGTCACGTGACTCCCGCTGTCGTAACACTGCCCCTTCCTTAGTATTGTTCGGGACGAACAATAGCCACTTAAATTAAACCAATAGATAATTAACAATAACTTAATTCAATGTACAGAATTTACAACCACAAAATTAAAATTCAACAAAGTCTCTTAATTTTACGGAACGTATCTTCTTCCGTACTGATCTCTGTCTCGTTGGCTTCT
>NW_013859145.1:0-473 GCF_000517525.1 Limulus polyphemus
CCTTCACAGTATTCATACACTTGAGAACTCAAATAACTAAACTATTCTTGTTTTAAAGTCTAGTATACCTTCACCGTATTCATACACTTGAGAACACAAGTAACTAAACTATTCTTGTTTTAACGTCTAGTATACATTCACGGTATTCATACACTTGAGGACACAAGTAACTAAACTATTCTTGTTTTAACGTCTAGTATACATTCACGGTATTCATACACTTGAGAACTCAAATAACTAAACTATTCTCGTTTTAACGTCTAGTATACATTCACGGTATTCATACACTTGAGAACTCAAGTAACTAAACTATTCTTGTTTTAACGTTTAGTCTGTCTTCACGGTATTCATACACTTGAGAACTCAAGTAACTAAACTATTTCTTGTTTTAACGTCTTAAGTATACCTTCACGGTATTCATACACTTGAGAACACAAGTAACTAAACTATTCTTGTTTTAACGTCTAGTATAA
>NW_013859146.1:0-520 GCF_000517525.1 Limulus polyphemus
TTTCCCATTAAGATGGTGTCGCAGCGACTAAAAAAAATTATGATCTGATGGTGCCATATCTGGGGAGTATGGTGGGCGGAGGAGAACTTCCCAACCCAACTCCATAATCTCGTGTTGCGTTAACCGTGTCACATGTGGACGTGCATTGTCGTGTAGAAGAAGAACACTTTTCCAATTGACAAGGGAAGGGCGTTTCTGATGAAGTGCTTGATTTAAACGTTCCAGTTGCTGATTATATATCACTGCATTGACAGTTCGCTGTGGATTGAGGAGTTCGAAATGAATTACTCCTTTGATGTCCCACCAAATACAAATCATCACTTTCTACGGATAGAGTCCAGGTTTTGGGGTATGGAGTGGTTTTGTCTAGAACTGGGCCACTGTTTTTGGCGTTTAATATTCGCATAAAGAATCCATTTTTCATCACCGTTGACAATTCTGTCAAAAAATGGTTCACGCACCAGAAGAGACGAAGCAACGTTCACACGTTGGAAACGATGATGATCAAGGATTTCGTGAG
>NW_013859147.1:0-344 GCF_000517525.1 Limulus polyphemus
ATTGTGTCTTCTTATTGACAGTACACAGTATCGTTAAATCTTGTATGTTATTGACAGTACAGAGTATCGTTAAATCTTGTGTCTTTTTATAGATAGTACACAGTATTGCTAAATCATGTGTCTTCTTATTGAGGGTACACAGTGTTGTTAAATCTTGTGTTTTGTTTTGACAGTACACAGTATCGTTAAATCTTGTGTCTTCTTATTGACAGTACACAGTATTGTTATATCTTGTGTCTTCTTATTGAAAGTACACAATATCGTTAAATCTTGTGTCTTCTTATTGACAGTACACAGTATTGTTATATCTTGTGTCTTCTTATTGAAAGTACACAATATCGTTT
>NW_013859148.1:0-344 GCF_000517525.1 Limulus polyphemus
TTATTTCTACTTACTTGGTAGTCTTTGTTTTTAAACATTGGTGTCTCCTCTGTGAAGTTAATCTTTGTGACTATTCCTGACGGTAATGTTTCTAAAGAAAGTAGTTTTATAAAGGAAACTCTTCACGAAATTAAGAAAATTTTGTAAAGTTTATGCATGTCGCCTTTTCTTATTAGCAGACCCAAGGCAGTTTCTTGTCCGTGTATTTTTTTCATTTTTAGACAAAATGTGCACGTGTCAGACAAGTTTGTGAAAGAGTAGCACGTTATAAATTCTGTCGGTTTTCGACTGCTTAAGAGTGACGTCAGGCTGAGCCTGCTTGTTAAGCGATCTTTTTTGGTTTA
>NW_013859149.1:0-344 GCF_000517525.1 Limulus polyphemus
TATGTGTTTTTTTAAGTCCGAGTGGATTAAATAGGTCCCAATAACTAGAATCTTTCAATGACCCACTGTTGACTTTAGTCAGCAGCCAATGTGTTAATTAACTCATATATTTAAAACATATCTACATGTGTTTTTTATGTCCGAGTGGATTAAATAGGTTCCAATAACTTGTATCTTTCAATGACCCACTGATGACTTTAGTCAGCAGCCAATGTGTTAATTAACTCATATATTTACAACATATCTACGTGTGATTCCTTACGTCCGAGTGGATTAAATAGGACAAAATAGCTAGTATCGTTCTATGACCCACTCTTGACTTCAGTCTGCGGTCAATGTGTTAA
>NW_013859150.1:0-344 GCF_000517525.1 Limulus polyphemus
TACAACCTTTAGAGCAAGTTAAAGATACAGAGGAAGAGAAGCCACTTCCTAGATAACCTTTAGAGCATATTAAAGATACAGAGGAAGAGAAGCTACTTCCCAGACAACCTTTAGAGCAAGTTAAAGATACAGAGGAAGAAAAGCCACTTCCTAGACAACCTTTAGAGCAAGTTAAAGATACAGAGGAGGAGAAGCCACTTCCTAGACAACCTTTAGATCAAGTTAAAGATACAGAGGAAGAGAAGCCACTTCCTAGACAACCTTTAGAGAAGTTAAAGATACAGAGGAAGAGAAGCCACTTCCTAGACAACCTTTAGAGCAAGTTAAAGATACAGAGGAAGTGA
>NW_013859151.1:0-344 GCF_000517525.1 Limulus polyphemus
GTACATACTATATAAGGACTCGGGTATGTAACACACGTGACAGGACATACTGTATAAGGACTCAGGTATGTAACTCACGTGACAGTACATACTATATAAGGACTCGGGTATGTAACACACGTGACAGGACATACTGTATAAGGACTTGGGTACGTAACTCACGTGACAGTACATACTGTATAAGGACTCGGGTATGTAACACACGTGACAGGACATACTGTATAAGGACTTGGGTACGTAACTCACGTGACAGGACATACCGTATAAGGACTTGGGTATGTAACTCACGTGACAGTACATACCGTATAAGGACTCGGGTATGTAACACACGTGACAGGACATAA
>NW_013859152.1:0-639 GCF_000517525.1 Limulus polyphemus
CATCTGTATTTAAAGACAAACCAGCCACTATCCATCTATAATAAAAGACCTACCAGTTACCATCCATCTATATTAAAAGACCTACCAGTTACCATCTATCTATATTAAAAGACCTACCAGCCACTATCCATATATAATAAAAGACCTACCAGTCACTATCCATCTATAATAAAAAACCTACCAGCCACTATCCATCTGTATTAAAAGACCTACCAGTCACTATCCATCTGTATTAAAAGACCTACCAGCCACTATCCATCAATAATAAAATACCTACCAGCCACTACCCATCTATCATAAACACCTACCATTTACTATCCATCTATAGAAAAAGACCTAAAAGATGCTATCCATCTATAGTAAAAGACCAAAAAGATACTATCCATATATAATGATAGACCTACCAGCCACTATCCATCTGTATTAAAAGACCTTCCAGTCACTTTTAATACAGATGGATAGGGATAGTGACTGGTAGGATCTATAAAAAGACCTACCAGTTACCATCTATCTATATTAAAAGACCTACCAGCCACTATCCATATATAATAGATACGACCTACCAGCCACTATCCATCTGTATTAAAGACCTTCCAGTCACTATCCATCTGTATTAAAAGACCTACCAGTCACTGTCCA
>NW_013859153.1:0-628 GCF_000517525.1 Limulus polyphemus
CGCGCATGCTCCCAGAATCGCGTGACTTCCGCTGTCGTAACACTGCCCCTTCCTTAGTATTGTTCATCCCGAACAATAGCCACTTACATTAAACCAATAGATAATTAACAATAACTTAATTAAATGTACAGAATTTACAAACACAAAATGAAAATACAACAAAGTCTCTTAATTTTACAGGACGTATCTTCTTGGCTTCTGCTTCACGTGGGGTTCATCTGGTCCATCAGGAAATGTTCCGTTATCAGTAACAGTCACATCAGTGCTGGTAACTTCAATAACGGCTTCACTGTTCCCCTTCTCAAAACCGGGTAGAGTTTCTTCTTCGACAGTGGCTTTTTCAGGTGATACGTTTTCAGCAGCGTCATTTATTCCATTGTTCACTTCGTTCCAACTGAAATGTCCTGGACCGTGATGACGCCAAAGCCTGTTGGCATGTACCACCTTCGGCTTACCGACCACATTTTATTCGGAAAGTCACGTCTAAGAGACGATCCACTATGTCATATGGGCCTTCCCATGGAGAAGATAACTTAGGAGACTTCCCTTTGGTCTTCCTTCGATTATCCAACCACACCATGTCTCCTGGTACAAAGCTGACCTCAGTAGCTCTCTTATCATAACATAG
>NW_013859154.1:0-344 GCF_000517525.1 Limulus polyphemus
TTGCATCTTCTTTACAGTTTACAGATATAGACATGATACAGGGACACAATAGGTTTGTAGTTGCATCTTCTTTACCGTTTATAGGCCTATGCACAATACAGGGACACAGTAACTGTCTGGCCATATTTTCACAATTTCCTTGAATAAACTTGATATACGTACACAATATTTCTCTGTTCACGTCTTCACAATATTTCTATAGTTTCTTCTCTTACCATTTGTTGAAAAAAACCAATGATGTAGGAACACTGAGAATTTCTTGTCATCTCTTTGACAGTGTACAGGATCGTAGATAAAATAGAAAAAACATTAAGTGTGGGGTTAAATATTGTTTCTCAGTGCAC
>NW_013859155.1:0-622 GCF_000517525.1 Limulus polyphemus
TGAAAATATGAATTTCTTTTGCACTTTTTTCCATTTTTTTTTTTACCCAAAATTAATAGAAAAATATCCTAAATAAGCACTATGGGTTAGCGAAAGTTCAAATTTTTTTTCGCTTTTATAGTGATATAATGTTTTTCGTCAATGCTATAATGTCTCAATTTTGAGTTTTCCGACGCATTTTGTATTGTTTTTATTCTTGGAGTTTACTTGATAAGAAGACGTGATGGCCTTTTATATGTTGGAATTTTGTTTAACGATGTTATTTTTAAAGCTATTCTTTGTTTATAATATAATTGAAGACAGAAAAGAAAAAAAACAATAAAATGGACACTAACCGAAATTTTGATAAGAGATTATGAAATTACTAATGGGAATTTTGATAAAAGGATCTCTATTTTGAAAGTCTTACATCAAGGGCATCTTTGTATTGAAATATGAAGAAAAACAATTTTTTTCAAAATTTGTGAAAAAATATGGGCTATAGCCTTTGGTTTTTGGTGAAAATATGGATTTTTTTAAAATGGAAAAAAGTGTTTTTTACTCAAAATTAATAGAAAAATATCCTATAGTGCTTATTTCGTCGGAAAACTCAAAATTGAGACATTATAGCATTGACGAAAAA
>NW_013859156.1:0-344 GCF_000517525.1 Limulus polyphemus
CAGGAGCGTGAAATCAATTGTTCACAAAAATGCACTTTGGGGTATTATGTGTGCTATAACAGTAAAGATCAAATCCCATTATTTGATCATGAGTAACCCAGGAACTGACCGTGGGTGCTGCTGACTATATATTTTCTCTATTTTATCAGTTCAAAATTATGGACGGCTGTGCGCAGATAGCCTCTGTGCGAAGTTCTAAAACAAAGTAGTTGACAGAAAAGTAAAAATACTTCGCACTTATGATCTCAGACACAACTTTATAGGTCAGGTCCCAATAATTTTACGTTGTTTAGAAATTTTTTTCTTATTTTTTACTTTCTCGCTAATTTTAATTTAAAAAAAAA
>NW_013859157.1:0-644 GCF_000517525.1 Limulus polyphemus
GCTATATTAAATCAGATGTTTATTTGTAGTATTATAGTGTTTGTTTTGGCTATATTAAATCATATATTTTTTTGTAGTACTATAATGTAGTATTATAGTGTTTGTGTTGGCTATATTCAATCATACATTTGTTTGTAGTACTATAGTGTAGATTATAGTGTTCGTGTTGGCTATATTAAATCAGATATCTGTTTGTATTACTATAGTGTTTGTGTTGGCTATATTGAATTAGATATATGTTTTTAGTATTATATGGTTTGTGTTGGCGATATTAAATCAGATAATCGTTTTTAGTATTATAGTGTTCGTGTTGGCTATATTAAATAAGATATTTGTTTGTAGTACTATATTGTTTGTGATGGCTATATTAAATCATATATTTGTTTGTAGTACTATAGTGTAGTATTATAGTGTTCGTTGGCTATATTAAATCAGTTATTTGTTTAAAGTATTATGGTGTTTATGTTGGCTATATTAAATAATATATTTATTTGTTGTACTATAGTGTAGATTATAGTGTTCGTGTTGACTATATTAAATAAGATAATTGTTAGTAGTACTATATTGTTTGTGTTGGCTATATTAAATCATATATTAGTTTGTAGTACTATAGTGTAGTATTATAGTGTTCGTGTTGGCTATAT
>NW_013859158.1:0-341 GCF_000517525.1 Limulus polyphemus
GGATTCAAGGCCAGAAAAGGTCAGATTTCAGAGAGGTTTGAGGGACTTTGCTGAGACTGTAACAAACCTGGGCACAGAGAGCTCAATGCTGGCAACTTCAACACAGGGGAGATGATACAGCAGTAAAGGCTGCTACCAAGAAAGGCTGTTGGAACTGTGGGGAGCAAGGACATCTGAGGAGCCAGTGTAAGAAAATACCACCAATAAGCTAGCTTCGGGAAACCAGTAGTGGTTGATGCTAAGGGACGCTCACCAACCTCCATCATGAAAGTCCCAACAGCTAAGTGTAAAATGGCAAGCACACATAGTATCTACGTGACAGGGAAGCTGGATGGTCAAAA
>NW_013859159.1:0-344 GCF_000517525.1 Limulus polyphemus
GTGAATAAACAGATTAAGCTAGGACACAGGAGAGGACATTTTAAACAACTATCTGTGTGAATAAACAATTAAACTAGAACACAGGAGAGAAGATCTTAAACAACTATCTGTGTGAATAAACAGATTAAGCTAGGTCACAGGAGAGGGCATTTTAAACAACTATCTGTGTGAATAAACAATTAAACTAGAACACAGGAGAGAAGATCTTAAACAACTATCTGTGTGAATAAACAAAGTAAGCTAGGACACAGGAGAGGACATTTTAAACAATTATCTGTGTGAATAAACAAAGTAAGCTAGGACACAGGAGAGAACATTTTAAACAGCTATCTGTGTGAATAAAC
>NW_013859160.1:0-345 GCF_000517525.1 Limulus polyphemus
CACAGTATCGTTAAATCTTGTGTCTTATTGACAGTACACAGTATCGTTAAATCTTGTGTCTTTTTATAGATAGTACATAGTATTACTAAATCATGTGTCTTCTTATTGAGGGTACACAGTATTGTTAAATGTTGTGTTTTCTTATTGACAATACACAGTATCGTTAAATCTTGTGTCTTCTTGTTGACAGTACACAGTATTGTTATATCTTGTGTCTTTTTATTGAAAGTACACAATATTGTTTTATCTTGTGTCTTCTTATTGACAGTACACAGTATCGTTAAATCTTGTTTCTTCTTATTGACAGTACACAGTATTGTTATATCTTTTGTCTTCTTATTGAAA
>NW_013859161.1:0-344 GCF_000517525.1 Limulus polyphemus
CCAATGTTTATTCACATCACACTTTGTATATTATTTCCAATGTTTATTGACATCACACTATATATATTATTCCTATTTTTTGATATCACACTCTATATGCTATTTCCAATGTTTATTCATATCACACTTTATATA
Organism: Limulus polyphemus; assembly: GCF_000517525.1. NCBI lineage: Eukaryota > Metazoa > Arthropoda > Merostomata > Xiphosura > Limulidae > Limulus > Limulus polyphemus. The sequence continues at coordinate 136 of NW_013859161.1, forward strand.
TTATTTCCACTGTTCATTTATATCACACTCTATATATTATTTCCAATGTGTATTCATATCACACTTTATATATTATTTCCAATGTTTATTCATATCACACAATATATATATTTTCCAATGTTTATTGATACCACACTATATATATATTATTTCCAATGTTTATTGACATCACACTATATATATCATTCCTCTATATATTATTTCCAATG
>NW_013859162.1:0-343 GCF_000517525.1 Limulus polyphemus
TACCTTTAGCAAGTTCAGTGTGTTTGGTTTAAGACTCCCAGTGTATCTTTAGCAAGTTCGGTGTGTTTGGTTTAAGTTTCCCAGTGTATCTTTAGCAAGTTCAGTGTGTTTGGTTCAAGTCTCCCAGTGTATATTTAGCAAGTTAAGTGTGTTTAGTTTAAGTCTCCCAGTGAACCTTTGGCAAGTTAAGTGTGTTTGGTTTAAGTTTCCCAGTGTACCTTTAGCAAGTTCAGTGTGTTTGGTTTAAGTCTCCCAGTGTATTTTTGCAAGTTCAGTGTGTTTGGTTTAAGTCTCCCAGTGAACCTTTAGCAAGTTAAGTGTGTTTGGTTTAAGTTTCCCAGTG
>NW_013859163.1:0-347 GCF_000517525.1 Limulus polyphemus
TTTTATGTTTTAATTTTTCTTTTGAAGTTCTATAATAGTAGAGGAACCTAACTGTTGTTTTTTATGATTTTCTGGTTGTTCTTGACGTTGTAAAATAGTAGAAAATCCTAACTGTTGTTTTTTATTTTTTAATGGTTCTTTTCAAGTGCTTTAATAGTAGAGGTACCTAACTGTTGTTTTTTTATGTTTTAATGGGTCTTCTTCACGTTGTATAATAGTAGAGGATCCTGACTGTTGTTTTTTATGTTTCAATGGTTCTTTTCAAGTGCTTTAATAGTAGAGGTACCTAACTGTTGTTTTTTTGTTTTAATGGGTCTTCTTCACGTTGTATAATAGTAAGAGGAACA
>NW_013859164.1:0-344 GCF_000517525.1 Limulus polyphemus
GTGATAAATATAGCTTCAACTCAGATGAAAGAATAACTAACATGACGATTTAACGGAAGTAAAAAGTCCAGACTGTGATTAATATAGCTCCAACTCAGATGAAAGTATTACTTACATGACGTTTTAACGGAAGTAAAAAGTCCAGACTGTGATAAGTATAGCTCCAACTCAGATGAAAGAATAACTAACATAACGTGTTAACGGAAGTAAAAAGTCCAGACTGTGATTAATATAGCTCCAACTCAGATGAGAGTATTACTTACATGACCTTTTAACGGAAGTAAAAAGTCCAGATTGTGATTAATATAGCCCCAACTCAGGTGAAAGTATAACTTATATGACGT
>NW_013859165.1:0-344 GCF_000517525.1 Limulus polyphemus
GGTGTTAACAATAACAAATCTTGTTGTACTAAATAGATTAAATAAATAGTGTTCAGAACATAGTGAAGAAAGAGACAAAACGCGTGAATCTAAAGCTAAATATAAAAAATATATAGTTTGCTAAACGAAATCTTCTCAATCAATTAACTAGGATTAAGATTTAAATACACTAAAAACAGTAAATACCAAAGGAAAACATGCTATATCATACTTACAGAAAATACATTAAAAGAAAGAGAATTACGACAAAAACAATAAATATTAAAATAAACATGTTAAAAAGGTAATTGACGTGAACAAATTGGAAACGACATAAACACTTGAAAAATTAGCTAGATATATAT
>NW_013859166.1:0-344 GCF_000517525.1 Limulus polyphemus
TATTCAAAATCTTAAACCAAGTGGAAGAATCACTTCCTAAACCCGACTTCCGATTCGTTCACCCACAAAGTAAGTGTGAATGTAAATGGTGAAGCCTCTATAACACTCGATCCCGTGCTATCAGTACTACTTGGATTTTATATTAATTGCATGATAACAGAGCCCAATGTAACTCAATATAGTATTAACATGCATGGTGGACTTTATTAGCTCTATCAGTTATATTAGGCCAGGTAACTACAAAGAATCTGAATATTTATTTAAAATCTTAAACCCAGTAGAAGAATCACTTCCTGAACCCGACATCCGATTCGTTCACCCACAAAGTAAGTGTGAATGTAAAT
>NW_013859167.1:0-345 GCF_000517525.1 Limulus polyphemus
ATTTCTATCAAATAAAGTTTCCGTACTTTTGGTGCAAAGAAAAAAAAAAGGAAGAAACAATCAAAATCAGAGATGTTATATCACAGGTATTTTTTAATGGATTACCTTGAAATCTGGTATGTAAAATAAGAGTCCAGTAGAGCACATCCACTGAAAATATATGTTAATAACACACATAGCCTTTCAGCAGGTTGTTTTGGCCGCACGACACACTACCATGTGTATTGATATACGATGTAGATGGAATCAGTTATCTCGTTGTTCATACACTACATGTACGATGTAGATGGAATCAGTTCTCTCGTTGTTCATACATTACATATACGATGTAGATGGAATCAGTTC
>NW_013859168.1:0-303 GCF_000517525.1 Limulus polyphemus
GTTTTTTGTACCAGTACTTAGTCCCATTTAGATGAATCTTTTTGAGTTTTTTTATTAAGGTTCGCCGCAATTCTGCGCGTTTACTTACAAAATTCTAGATTATTAGTTTTAGTTTTACGATTTTTTTGGTCGTTTTATGTTACTATTTTTATGGCTTCTTGAAATCGTATGTGTACTGCACTGAAGCTTTTTGTTACCGATTGTTTCTCGATTTCTTGTTTCCAGAGGGTCCTGAATTGATTATTATTCACCAAATTTGTTAAGTAGTTACACTCTTTCGTTGCGCAGTTATATGCAGAGTTT
>NW_013859169.1:0-344 GCF_000517525.1 Limulus polyphemus
CCACACCTGATTTAGCCCATCGTGAGCAATTGGCCCAAGTGATTTCGTTTGTTGACATTGACTTTAAGACAAGAAAAGTAGAAGTCAAAGAGGCATTTATTGACTTTATACAGATAAAGGAAAAAGACGCTGCCGATATTGAGAAAACAATAAGCACAAGATTAGAAGTGGATGGAATTTTATTGAGTGATTGTTGTTCACAATGTGATGACAAAGCTGCTGTCATGTCAAGTCATCTGTTAGGCCATCTGTCAGGCGTTCAACAAAGAATTCTGAACAAAAATCCAAAAGCAGCGTTTATAAACTGTGACAACCATAGTTTTAACTTAGCATGTCTTCATGCT
>NW_013859170.1:0-344 GCF_000517525.1 Limulus polyphemus
TATCTAGATGTGCAGTTAAATAAAAAACATATTTGTAATCACACTAATACGTTACTCTATCTAGATGTGAAGTTAAATAAAAAAACATGTTTGTAATCACACTAGTACGTTACTCTATCTAGACGTGCAGTTAAATAAAAAACATGTTTGTAATCACACTAATACGTTACTCTATTTAGATGTGCAGTTAAATAAAAAAACATGTTTGTAATCACACTAATACATTACTCTATCTAGATGTGAAGTTAAATAAAAAAACATGTTTGTAATCACACAAATACTACACTCTATATAGATGTGCAGTTAAATAAAAACATGTTTGTAATCACACTAATATGTTACTC
>NW_013859171.1:0-347 GCF_000517525.1 Limulus polyphemus
TTTCATATTTCAATAGAAACATGCCCTTGATGTAAGAGTTTCAAAATGGATATCCTTTCATCAAAATTCCCAATGGTTATTGCATAATGTGTGTTATCAAAATTTTGGCTATCTTCCATTTTACCGGTTTTTTTGTCTTCATTTATATTGTAAAGAAAGAAGACCTTTAAAATAAAAAATTCTCAAACAAAATCACAACACCTAAAATGCCATAACGTCTTCATGCAAAATAAACTCCACGTTTTGGTTTGTTTTTACTCTGAGGTAGCGAAAGTTCATTTTTTTTAGCTATTCACGGGACATAATATTTTTCGTGAATGCTATAATGTCACAATTTTGAGTTTTCC
>NW_013859172.1:0-344 GCF_000517525.1 Limulus polyphemus
GATGTCTTTGATTAACTAAATCAGATTTCATTTTAGATTCTTTTGTTACATAATCTGGTATCTTTTCCACTCGATGTATATCATTTAGTTTTTTAGCAATATTATGCTGCTTATGCATCATCCTTATTCTCTTCCCAATCCTACTAGCTATATTCTTCTTAGGATTTTTAAAGGAGCTAATCCTTGTATTTTCATTTGCATCAGTAAAACTAGTTTCTTCATTTTTCTCTAACTGGATGGCTTTTTCTTTCATATAAAATGGATTGAATATACTTACTAATTGTTTTTTGTTTGACACTTTACTACTCGCAGCACCGTCATTCATTTCGTTTACACTGTATCCA
>NW_013859173.1:0-343 GCF_000517525.1 Limulus polyphemus
AATTCTAGGCAGGTGGGTATGAGTCTTTTCGGTTATGCTGTTAAGAGCCCTGAAGTACCACACAGCAGCGTTGGGTCCCATCCTTCTTCTTGACTAATACGACAGGAGCTGACCAGGGACTATCTGATTTTTCAACTATCCCTTCCTTGATTAGACCATCCATGACCTTTTCTATCTCTTGTCGCTTTGCTGGAGCTATTCTCCTTGGAGGGATCTTTATTGGACGGTGATTGCCTGTGTTTATTCTGTGCTATACCAGGTTTGTGCATCCGAGGTCATGATCTCCTTTCGAAAAGACGTCAGCATAATTTACCAAAAGTTCTTTTACCTGAAGAGCTTGTGA
>NW_013859174.1:0-344 GCF_000517525.1 Limulus polyphemus
GGAACTGGTATTGAATACTGAAGTTCATTAGACTTTAGTTATAAGGAACTGGTATTGAATACTGAAGTTCATTAGACTTTAGTTATAAGGAACTGGTATTGAATACTGAAGTTAAGCAGACTTTAGTTGTAAGGAACTGGTATTGAATACTGAAGTTCATTAGACTTTAGTTATAAAGAACTGGTATTGAATACTGAAGTTAAGCAGATTTTAGTTGTAAGGAACTGGTATTGAATACTGAAGTTAAGCAGACTTTAGTTATAAGGAACTGGTATTGAATACTGAAGTTCATTAGACTTTAGTTATAAGGAACTGGTATTGAATACTGAAGTTCATTAGACTTT
>NW_013859175.1:0-1543 GCF_000517525.1 Limulus polyphemus
GTACAGTGTGAATATTGTTACTGAATTAATCTGGTCTGTACAGTGTGAATAATGTTAGTGAATTAATCTGGTCTGTACAGTGTGACTAACATTACTGAATTAATCTGGTCTGTACAGTGTGACTAACATTACTGAATTAATCTGGTCTGTACTGTGTGACTTACGTTACTGAATTAATCTGGTCTGTACAGTGTGAATATTGTTACTGAATTAATCTGGTCTGTACAGTGTGAATAATGTTAGTGAATTAATCTGGTCTGTACAGTGTGACTAACAGTTACTGAATTAATCTGGTCTGTACAGTGTGACTAACGTTACTGAATTAATCTGGTCTGTACAGTGTGACTAACGTTACTGAATTAATCTGGTCTGTACAGTGTGACTAACGTTACTGAATTAATCTGGTCTATACAGTGTGAATATTGTTACTGAATTAATCTGGTCTGTACTGTGTGACTAACATTACTGAATTAATCTGGTCTATACAGTGTGAATAATGTTACTGAACTAATCTGGTCTGTACTGTGTGACTTACGTTACTGAACTAATCTGGTCTGTACAGTGTGAATAACATTACTGTAACAATCTAGTCTGTTGTAGTTGCATGGTGGTATACTAGAATCTTTGAAAAACATTAAAAAGAAAATATTCCCCACACCTCGAAACTGTAGGGTAGTTTTAGTGATGTTTTAAAAATAATGAAAACTCTACAAAATCAACAGTAATTTACTGGCCGACCATACTTGATTTGTCTCTGGCTTCCATCTCTGAATGACCAAGCTCTATTCATCGTTAACCCTAAGATCTTACAGCGATAATAGTGAATGAACAATTATGTCACATTGACTGGAGGCATGTTCAGGTACACTAGACTTCAGTGATAATAGTGAATGAACAATTATGTCACATTCACCACAGGCATGTTCAAGTACACTAGACTTCAGTGATAATAGTGAATGAACAGTTATGTCACATTCACCACAGGCATGTTCAAGTATACTAGACTTCAGTGATAATAGTGAATGAACAGTTATGTCACATTCACCACAGGCATGTTCAAGTACACTAGACTTCAGTGATAATAGTGAATGAACAGTTATGTCACATTCACTACAGGCATGTTCAAGTACACTAGACTTCAGTGATAATAGTGAATGAATGATTATGTCACATTCACCACAGGCATGTTCAAGTACACTAGACTTCAGTGATAATAGTGAATGAACAATTATGTCACATTCACGACAAGCATGTTCAAGTACACTAGACTTCAGTGATAATAGTGAATGAATGATTATGTCACATTCACCATAGGCATGTTCAATTCATTCACTATTATCACTGAAGTCTAGTGTACTTAATTATGTCACATTCACCACAGGCATGTTCAAGTACACCGGACTTCAGTAATAATAGTGAATGAACAATTATGTCACTTTGACCACAGGCATGTTCAAGTACACCGGACTTCAGTGATAATAGTGAATGAACAGTTATGTCACTTTCACCACAGGCATGTTCAAGTACACCGGACTTCAGTGAT
>NW_013859176.1:0-344 GCF_000517525.1 Limulus polyphemus
TACACATTATCGTTGAATATTGTGTCTTCTTATTGACAGTACAGAGTATCGTTAAATCTTGTGTCTTCTTATTGACAGTACAGGGTATCGTTAAATCTTGTGCTTTTTTTGACAGTACAGAGTATCGTTAAATCTTGTGTTTTCTTATTGACAGGACACATTATTGTTAAATATTTTGTTTTCTTACTGACAGTACACATTATCGTTAAATCTTGCGTCTTCTTATTGACAGTACACAGTATCGTTAAATCTTGTGTCTTCTTATTGACAGTACACAGTATCGTTAAATCTTGTGTCTTCTTATTGACAGTACACATTATCGTTAAATCTTGTGTCTTCTTATT
>NW_013859177.1:0-344 GCF_000517525.1 Limulus polyphemus
TAACTATAGTTACTCAATTTATAACCAACATACTCGTGTTTATCTTTACTTGGTACAACTGCTCCATGAACACCTAGGTGTAACTCTAATTACTGAATTTATAACCAACCTACTCGTCTTTAGAGTTTCTTGGTATAACCACTCCATGAACACCTAGGTGTAACTATAATTACAGAATTTATAACCACCATACTCATATGTAGCCTTACATGGTACAACTACTCCATGAACACTTAGGTGTATCTCTAGTTAACGAATTTATAACCACCATATTCATATTTAGCCTTACTTGGTACAACTACTCCATGAAGAATTAGGTGTAACTCTAGTTACCGACTTTATTA
>NW_013859178.1:0-344 GCF_000517525.1 Limulus polyphemus
TTCAACAAAACATACACTCATTAATAGCAAGAAGGGTATTCTAACTCTCAACAAAAACATACTCTCGGTTAATAACATGAATGGTATTCTAATTCTCAACAAAAACATACTCTTGGTTAATAACATGAAGGGTATTCTAACTCTAACAAAAACATACTCTCGTTAATAACATGAAGGATATTCTAACTCTCATCAAAAACATACTCTCGTCAATAACAAGAAGGGTATTTTAACACTCAACAAAAACATACTCTCGTTAATAACATGAAGGGTATTCTAACTCTCTACAAAAACATATTCTCGTTAATAACAAGAAGGGTATTCTAAATCTCGAAAAAACACAC
>NW_013859179.1:0-344 GCF_000517525.1 Limulus polyphemus
AAACCGATAGAGGATTAACTTCCATGTGTTTATATAGAGGTAGAAACCGGTAGAAGATTAACTTTCATGTGTTTATATAGAGGTAGAAACCGGTAGAGGATTAACTTCCATGTGTTTATATAGAGGTAGAAACCGGTAGAGGATTAACTTCCATGTGTTTATATAAAGGTATAAACCGGTAGAGGATTAACTTCCATGTGTTTATATAAAGGTATAAACCGGTAGAGGATTAACTTCCATGTGTTTATATAGAGGTAGAAACCGGTAGAGGATTAACTTCCATGTGTTTATATAAAGGTAGAAACCGGTAGAGGATTAACTTCCATGTGTTTATATAGAGGTAG
>NW_013859180.1:0-343 GCF_000517525.1 Limulus polyphemus
TAGGTGACAGTTATTCATATCAGGGTTATTATGTGTTTTAAACATAATCTAGGTGATAGTTGTCCATATGAGGGTCATTATATGTTTTAAACATAATGTAGGTGCTAGTTGTGTCCATATCAGGGTCATTATGTGTTTTAAACATAATCTAGGTGATAGTTGTGTCCATATCAGGGTCATTATGTGTTTTAAACATAAACTAGGTGATAATTGACCATATGAGAGTCATTATGTGTTTCAAACATAGTCTAGATGATAGTTGTGTCCATATCAGTGTCATTATGTGTTTTAAACATTATTTAGGTGATATTTGTCCATATTAGGGCCATTGTGTGTTTTAAAC
>NW_013859181.1:0-344 GCF_000517525.1 Limulus polyphemus
ATTTTCTTTCATATCAATACGACACAAACACACACCAAACTAATGTAAGACAAAATGTCATTTAATGTTGTTTCTTTCAAACAGAAAATGCATTTTCTTTCATATCAATACGACACAAACACACACCAAACTAAGGCAAAATGTTATTCAGTGTTGTTTCTTTCAAATAGAAAATGCATTTTCTTTCATATCAATACGACACAAACACACAACAAACTAATGTAAGACAAATGTCATTTAATGTTGTTTCTTTCAAACAGAAAATGCATTTTCTTCCATATCAATACGACACAAACACACACCAAACTAATGTAAGACAAAATGTCATTTAATGTTGTTTCTTT
>NW_013859182.1:0-585 GCF_000517525.1 Limulus polyphemus
TTTAACGATACTGTGTACTGTCAATAAGAAGACACTAGATTTAACGATACTGTGTACTGTCTGTCAATAAGAAAACACAAGATTTAACCACAGTATGTTAAATCTTGTGTCTTCTTATTGACAGTACACATTATTTGTGTCTTCTTATTGACAGTACACAGTATTGTTAAATGTTGTGTGTTCTTATTGACAGTACACAGTAACAGAATAGTTAAGTCTTACTGTCAATAAGAAAACACAAGATTTAACTCACAGTATGTTAAATCTTGTGTCTTCTTATTGACAGTACACATTATGTGTCTTCTTATTGACAGTACACAGTATAGTTAAGTCCTGTGTCTTCTTATTGACAGTAGACAGTACTCAGTATTGTTAAATCTTAATAAGAAGACACAAGATTTAACAATACTGTGTACTGTCAATAACAAGACACAAGATTTAACGATACTGTGTACTGTCAATAAGAACACACAACATTTAACAATACTGTGTACTGTCAATAAGAAGACACAAGACTTAACTATTCTCTTTATGGTCCATAAGAACACACAAGATTTAACAATACTGTGTACTGTCAATAAGAAG
>NW_013859183.1:0-857 GCF_000517525.1 Limulus polyphemus
ATATACATACACAGAAAAAAGGGCCACTTTATCTACTGGATATGACTGTTAGAGATAAGCAGGTTAAAGTTTATGACTAGACAGGGTTTTATATACATACACAGAAAAAAGGGCCACTTTATCTACTGGATATGACTGTTAGAGATAGGCAGGTTAAAGCTTGTGACTAGACAGAGTTTTATATACATACACAGAAAAAAGGGCCACTTTATCTACTGGATATGACTGTCAGAGATAGGCAGGTTAAAGCTTGTGACTAGACAGGGTTTTATATACATACACAGAAAAAAGGGCCACTTTATCTACTGGATATGGCTGTTAGAGATAGGCAGGTTAAAGCTTGTGACTAGACAGGGTTTTATACATGCACAGAAAAAAGGGCCACTATATCTACTGGATATGACTGTTAGAGATAGGCAGGTTAAAGCTTGTGACTAGACAGGGTTTTATATACATACACAGAAAAAAGGGCCACTTTATCTTGTGGATATGACTGTTAGAGATAGGCAGGTTAAAGGTTATGACTAGACAGGGTTTTATATACATACACAGAAAAAGGACCACTTTATCTACTGGATATGACTGTTAGAGATAGACAGGTTAAAGGTTATGACTAGACAGGGTTTTATATACATACACAGAAAAAAGGGCCACTTTATCTACTGGATATGACTGTTAGAGATAAGCAGGTTAAAGTTTATGACTAGACAGGGTTTTATATACATACACAGAAAAAAGGGCCACTTTATCTACTGGATATGACTGTTAGAGATAGGCAGGTTAAAGCTTGTGACTAGACAGAGTTTTATATACATACACAGAAAAAAGGGCCACTTTATCTACTGGATATGACTGTC
>NW_013859184.1:0-343 GCF_000517525.1 Limulus polyphemus
GGTGAAGGCACAATCTACAATCATAATTAATTACACTGTGGATATTAGTTTACCTTCTAAAGAATGTATCTATTATCATTGCACTATCTACTATAGCTTGAACTGTCAAATATCGTGGAAAATTATTGTTTTTTCCATATTTATAACCTATTGTCGGTCAAAGCAAAAGTAAAACACCATTCACCACGCCATATTACACATTTTGAATACCTAATTGTTAACAGTTTGAACTTTCATGTTTATGTCTGAGATAAGAAGTTTTGGACTAGTTCTTGTTTCCAATATGACAGTTCTCATGCTACTCTTGGAGTTATTTGAAACGTGCCTACAAAACTAGGTAACT
>NW_013859185.1:0-340 GCF_000517525.1 Limulus polyphemus
ATTAAACAATGTATAAGTCAACTTAATTGTATTTTTATAACATGTTCAATGTTAGTGTCTCTCTGATTATTAAACAATGGATAAGTCAACTTAATTGTTTTTTATAACATGTTCAATGCCAGTGTCTGTCTCTATGTATTAAACAATGGGTAAGTCTACCTAATCGTTTTTTATAACATGTTCACCGTTAGTGTCTGTATGAGTATTAAACAATGGGTAAGTCAACTTAATCGGTTTTTTATAACATGTTCAATGTTAGTGTCTGTCTGAGTATTAAACAATGGATATGTCAACTTAATGTTTTTATAACATGTTCAATGTTAGTATCTGTCTCTGTGTA
>NW_013859186.1:0-344 GCF_000517525.1 Limulus polyphemus
GATGTGTGTCAGCTAACGTGCATATAGTTACTTTGTACAAGTAAGTTGATCTTGCTTATATAAGTGAAGTACACTTTGAAAGTATTTTCTAATGTAGGCCTACGACAACTTACTTCACTGTACACGTGTTCCATCTAGTAATGACATTAATGGCGGTAATAAACTACTTTGTGTTCTTCACGTGGACTGACCATTTAATAAGTGGAGTATCATTTTGGTCTTTCTTTTAAAGTGGTTTGATTTGTTGTCTGACTTCTTTAATACTTTTTATACTAGGTCGTCAAGAAATTAATCTCGCGTTTTGGAATACTTTCATTAACCTCCTCCCCCTCCAAAAAAACAAC
>NW_013859187.1:0-395 GCF_000517525.1 Limulus polyphemus
TGAATGTTACCTGTTTGATCACTAACAGCCTTATCTATCAAACCTATAACTGAATGTTACCTGTGTGATCACTAACAGCCTTATCTATCAAACCTATAACTGAATGTTACCTGTGTGATCACTAACAGCCTTACCTGTCAAACCTGTAACTGAATGTTACCTGTGTGATCGCTAACAGCCTTATCTATCAAACCTATAACTGAATGTTACCTGTGTGATCACTAACAGCCTTACCTATCAAACCTGTAACTGAATGTTACCTGTGTGATCACTAACAGCCTTATCTATCAAACCTATAACTGAATGTTACCTGTGTGATCACTAACAGCTTTACCTATCAAACCTGTAACTGAATGTTACCTGTGTGATCACTAACAGCCTTATCTATCAAACCA
>NW_013859188.1:0-344 GCF_000517525.1 Limulus polyphemus
GCTAAGTTAATGATTGTTACGTTGTATTTAGATAGAAGAAAGTATTATTGCTAAGTTAATGATTGTTACGTTGTATTTAAATAGAAGAAATCATTGCTAAGCTATGATTGTAGAGCTGTGTTTAGATATAAAAATGTATTCTTTGAGAGTTTACATTGCAAGGATTTATTTAGATGGTAGAAAGTATTGTTGCTATCTTAATAATTGTTAAGTTGTATTTAGACGGTAGAAAGTATTGTTGCTAAGTTAATAATTGTTAAGTTGTATTTAGACAGTAGAAAGTATTGTTGCTAAGTTAATAATTGTTAAGTTGTATTTAGACGGTAGAAAGTATTGTTGCTAAG
>NW_013859189.1:0-345 GCF_000517525.1 Limulus polyphemus
CGTTGCATAGTAATATGCAGAGTTTTACCTTCCTACTGTTTGTTCTAAAGGAGTTATGGAACGTTTTGTGTTTTGTACCAGTACGTCGTTCCATTTGGACGGATCATCTCCAAATTTTGTATGAACGTTCGTTGCATACTTGCGTATTTTCATGCAAAATTCTAGCCTTCTATTGTCATTTTTGCGACTTTTGTGGTCGTTTTATGTTACTTGTTTATTGGCTTTTCTGAAAGCGTATGTGTACTGCAGTGAAGCTTTTGGTTACTGATTGTTTTCGATTTCTTGTTACCAGAGGGTCCTAAATTGATGATTCTTCACCAAATTTGGTATGTATTTACACTTTAT
>NW_013859190.1:0-711 GCF_000517525.1 Limulus polyphemus
GCACTGAGCACCTATATTTATTCGGCACTTATTCAGTGAAAGTGGTTTTCTCCGGGTACTCCGGTTTCCCCCCCACACATAAAATTTTCGGCTATTGGATCGGTAGGTCTCAGGCTCTGAAAAGGACCGCATCCAGCATGATTAGTCGTAATCCATAATTAACTTAAGTCTTTAATTGAATTCGAATAATTATCTTGAAAGCTTAATTTTTTACTCCTGAAAATTTAACGCACACCATCTTATTCCAGTCTTGAGTTTAATTCTTCTTTTATTTAAAATATATGTAATAAATTAAAATTTGAAACCCGTAGTGTTATTGTTTTAATCAGTTCAGTTTAGAACGCCCAGCTACACGTTGCATCTCTCTGCTCGTGCTGAAAGTGGACTTACAACGCTAGAAACCGGGTTTCGATACACGTGGTGGGCAGAGCACAGATACTAGCGCATATAGCTCTCGTATAGTTCTGTACAGGTTCACAGTAACCTTCTCGAGTTACATCACACTAGACTACATTTCAATGTGGAACGCACGTGTGTTTGTTTACACACGTGGTGGTGACGTCCGTTGGACAAGGCTGTCGGTGACGGATATACAAGCAAAGAGATGCAGCGTGCAGTACGCCCAGCTAAACTGAGTTGATACGAGCAAAGAGTTTTTGTTTGTTTGTAGTTAAACACAAAGCATCACAAGGGGCCCAAATTAGGGACGGT
>NW_013859191.1:0-343 GCF_000517525.1 Limulus polyphemus
TGTGTACGTTTTAATAATTTCCAACTTAATGTCAGGCTTCTAATCTGAATGCCCACAGTCTTTTTGTTGAGAACAAGGGAAATATTATGAGTTGAAAACAAGAGACCCAACACAAAATAAAGATGAAAACAAAGATCAGCAAACCAAGAGACAAAGCATTGAAATATTCCAGTTTTATAGTCAGACAGGCCAGAGTGTGGTACCTCATAATCTTAGATTACATACTTCAACCACTAGTCAAAATAAAATTATAATTATTTCAAGTCTGTTGCAAGTTTCTGTATCACCTGTTTAAATAGGTCACCTTCGACACAGAAATCAATACATGCTAGCTCGAGACCTA
>NW_013859192.1:0-343 GCF_000517525.1 Limulus polyphemus
GTCAATAAGAAGAGACAAGATTTAACAATACTGTGTCCTGTCAATAAGAAGATACAGGATTTATCAATTCTTTGTACTGTCAAAAAGAAGACACAAGATTTAACAATACTGTGTCCTGTCAATAAGAAGATACAGGATTTATCAATACTGTATACTGTCAATAAGAAGACATAATTTAACAATACTGTGTCCTGTCAATAAGAAGATAAAGAATTTATTAATACTGTGTCCTGTCAATAAGAAGATACAGGATTTATCAATACTGTGTACTGTCAATAAGAAGACACAAGATTTAACGATACTGTGTACTATCAATAAGAAGACAAGGTTTACAAATACTGTG
>NW_013859193.1:0-1311 GCF_000517525.1 Limulus polyphemus
TCTAAACTCGTACTGCAACAACAGTCAGATAAACCTATCTAAACTCGTACTGCGATAATAGTCGGATACTCAAACCTGACTAAACTTGTACTGCAACAACAGTCGGATACTCAAACCTGACTAAACTCGTACTGCGGTAACAGTCGGATACTCACACCTATCTAAACTGGTACTGCAATAACAGTCGGATACTCAAACCTATCTAAACTCGTACTGCAACAACAGTCGGATACTCAAACCTATCTAAACTCGTACTGCAACAACAGTCGGATACTCAAACCTATCTAAACTCGTACTGCAACAATAGTCGGATACTCAAACCTATCTAAACTCGTACTGCAACATCCGACTATTGTTGCAGTACGAGTTTAGTCAGGTTTGAGTATCCGTCTACTGTTGCAGTACGAGTTTAGATAGGTTTGAGTATCCGACTATTATCGCAGTACGAGTTTAGAGTACGAGTTTAGATAGGTTTGAGTATCCGACTATTGTTTCAGGTTTGAGTATCCGACTATTATCGCAGTACGAGTTTAGTCAGGTTTGAGTATCCGACTGTTGTTGCAGTACGAGTTTAGATAGGTTTGAGTATCCGACTGTTGTTGCAGTACGAGTTTAGATAGGGTTGAGTATCCGACTATTGTTGCAGTACGAGTTTAGATAGGTTTGAGTATCCGACTGTTGTTGCAGTACGAGTTTAGTCAGGTTTGAGTATCCGACTATTCGCAAACTCGTACTGCAACAATAGTCGGATACTCAAACCTATCTAAACTCGTACTGCAACAATAGTCGGATACTCAAACCTGACTAAACTCGTACTGCAACAACAGTCGGATACTCAAACCTATCTAAAATCGTACTGCGATAATAGTCGGATACTCAAACCTATCTGAACTCGTACTGCGATAATAGTCGGATACTCAAACCTATCTAAACTCGTATTGCAACAACAGTCGGATACTCAAACCTGACTAAACTCGTACTGCAACAATAGCCGGATACTCAGTCAGGTTTGAGTATCCGACTGTTATTGCAGTACCAGTTTAGTCAGGTTTGAGTATCCGACTGTTATTGCAGTACCAGTTTAGATAGGTTTGAGTATCCGACTGTTACCACTCAAACCTATCTAAACTCGTACTGCCACAATAGTCGGATACTCAAACCTGACTAAACTCGTACTGCGATAACAGTCGGATACTCAAACCTATCTAAACTCGTACTGCAACAACAGTCGGATATTTAAACCTATCTAAACTCGTACTGCAACAACAGTCGGATACTCAAACCTATCTAAACTGGTACTGCGATAACAGT
>NW_013859194.1:0-1021 GCF_000517525.1 Limulus polyphemus
AGTATTTTATAGTCTACACTACACATATTTACAGGGACAGTGTCAGTATTTTATAGTCTACACTATACATATTTACAGGGACAGTGTCAGTATTTTATAGTCTACACTATACATTATTTATAGACAGTGTCAGTATTTTATAGTCTATACTATACATATTTATAGGGACAGTGTCAGTATTTTATAGTCTATACTATACATATTTACGGGGACAGTGTCAGTATTTTATAGTCTACATTTCACACATATTTACGGGGACAGTGTCAGTATTTTATAGTCTACACACACATATTTACAGCGACAGTGTCAGTATTTTATAGTCTATACACACATATTTACAGGGACAGTGTCAGTATTTCATAGTCTACACTACACATATTTACGTGGACAGTGTCAGTATTTTATAGTCTACACCAAAAATATTTACAGGTGTAGTGTCAGTATTTTATAGTCTACACTACACATATTTATAGGGACAGTGTCAGTATTTTATAGTCTATACTATACATATTTACAAGGACAGTGTCAGTATTTTATAGTCTATACTATACATATTTACAAGGACAGTGTCAGTATTTTATAGTCTACACTACACATATTTACAGGGACAGTGTCAGTATTTTATAGTCTACACCACACATATTTACGGGGACAGTGTCAGTATTTTATAGTCTACACTACACATATTTACAGGGACAGTGTCTGCATTTTATATTCTACACTAGACATATTTACGGGGACAGTGTTAGTATTTTATAGTCTATACTATACATACTTACGGGGAGAGTGTCAGATTTTTATAGTCCATACTATACATATTTACAAGGACAGTGTCAGTATTTTATAGTCTACACTACACATATTTACAGGGACAGTGTCAGTATTTTATAGTCTACACCACACATATTTACGGGGACAGTGTCAGTATTTTATAGTCTACACCACACATATTTACGGGGACAGTGTCAGTATTTTATAGTCTACACTACACATATTTACAGGGACATGTCAGTATTTTATA
>NW_013859195.1:0-343 GCF_000517525.1 Limulus polyphemus
TTACTGATGTTTTCTAATCTAGAAGATAACATTTATTTAATGTAAATAAACCTTCACTAAGAAGGTTGGTCTTTAAACAAACTTATCTATATAGATGAATCATTTCTTTAGTGAAACATTTACTTGAATATCTGGTAAGTTATGATTCGTAAATAAAAACATTGATATTATGGTATTTTTATCAACATGTTGGTAATCCTTGATTTACACTTACTGATGTAGAAAGTACCATTCCGAAAATTTCAGCAGTGTATTTCGTTCCAAATACTTCAGCAACAGCAACCGGAATACAAACAGAACCAAGAGGAAATGTAGCAAAGAGCCCACAAATCCAGATCATGTA
>NW_013859196.1:0-344 GCF_000517525.1 Limulus polyphemus
ACCATGAATATGGTCAGTAGACCAACCACAAACATCTTGCCTTTACTGGTACCATGAATATGGTCAGTAGACCAACCACAAACATCTTGCCTTTACTAGTACCATGAACACATTTAGTAGACCAACCACAAACATCTTGCCTTTACTGGTGCCGTGCATATGTTCAGTAGACCAACCACAAATATCTTGCCTTTACTGGTGCCGTGCATATGTTCAGTAGACCGACAACAAATATATTGCCTTTACTGGTACCATGAATATATTCAGTAGACCAACCACAGACATCTAGCCTTTACTGGTACCGTGCATATGTTCAGTAGACCAACCACAAACATCTTGCCTTT
>NW_013859197.1:0-344 GCF_000517525.1 Limulus polyphemus
GAGTCTGTATGCTGTATATAAATACAGTTTAGCAGTTAATTAATATCGTAGCGAGTCTGTGTGCTGTATATCAATACAGTTTAGCTGTTAATTAATATCCTAGCGAGTCTGTGTGCTGTATATCATTACAGGTTAATGGTTCACATCGTAGTGAGTCAATGTGCTGTATATTATCACAATTTAATGGTTCACATCTTAGTGAGTCAATGTGCTGTATATTATTACAGTTTAGTGGTTTGCGTCTTAGTGAGTCTATGTGCTGTATATCATTACAAGTTAGTGGTTTACGTCTTAGTGAGTCTGTGTACTGTATATCATTATAGTGTAACATTTAATTAATATCC
>NW_013859198.1:0-943 GCF_000517525.1 Limulus polyphemus
GTTAACATGAATTTGTCACGTGATATTCTACTACGTTCTATAACTTAGTTAACATGAATTTGCTCACGTGATATTCTACTACGTTTTATAACGTAGTCAACATGAATTTGGTCACGTGATATTCTACTACGTTTTATAAAGTAGTTAACATGAATTTGCTCACGTGATATTCTACTACGTTTCATAACTTAGTTAACATGAATTTGCTCACATTATTTTCTACTACGTTTCATAACTTAGATAACATGAATTTGCTCACGTGATATTCTACTACGTTTTATAACGTAGTTAACATGAATTTTCTGTAGTTTTGAAAATATGTATTATACAACCAATAATTATAACAGAAATAACTTATAACTTAAAAGTTGAATGCCCCGCCATCTGTAATCTTGGAAAGAAAACTTTAGAGCTATTGATATAAATTATTTCCTATTTTTCTGTGTAACAAGATTGGTTCTGGCTACTAAACATACAGTGATGGGGTAAGCATGGTTAATTGGTTTGTTTGTTGTATTTCGTAAAAAATACTATTTTATTTAACGTCAGACAATTTGTATTAATTTACGACTAGTTCTCCTCCCCGTCCCCAAAGTTTTAGGTTCCGATGTACCTGTAAATGGTGTCTGAAATTGTAATCATGTAAATATAGAAGGAATAACAGAAATACAGGATCGTTGCTAACTACGAACTTGTATTATACAACCAGTCATCGTAAACTTTACAACTCTTGTACTTGGAATCTTCTCCGAGAAGAAGTAATTATGTTTTAGTGTTTCTTATGTATAGCCTTTTTATTTCTTACAACCCTTGTGTACACTTATTATTGACGACATTTTTTGAGAAGTAATGAGAAGAATGGTAAAATATTAAATATCAAGTAAGAAAAAAGAATTATAAGTATTATACGAAACTACTGAAATAAACAGTGTACACAAGGGTT
>NW_013859199.1:0-344 GCF_000517525.1 Limulus polyphemus
AAATAATGGACTACACAGTACAGGATAGCATATTGACACCAATAATGGACTACATAGTACAGGATAACATATTGACATCAATAATGGACTACACAGTACATGATAGCATATTGACATCAATAATGGACTACACAGTATAGGATAGCATATTGACATCAATAATGGGCTACACAATATAGGATAACATATTGACATCAATAATGGACTACACAGTACAGGATAGCATATTGACATCAATAATGCGACATGGAAATAATGGACTACACAGTACAGGATAACATATTGACATCAATAATGGACTACACAGTACAGGATAGCATATTGACATCAATAATGCGACATTG
>NW_013859200.1:0-344 GCF_000517525.1 Limulus polyphemus
CTAATATTTAGATGAACAATGTTTGGTATTGGCTAATGGTTAGATGAATAATATTTCTCATAAAATAGTAACAATGTTCGGTTATAGCTAATGGTGAGATGAACAATGTTTGGTATTGGCTAATTGTTAGATGAACAATAATTGGTATTGACTAATGGTTAGATGAACAATGTTAGGTATTGGCTAATGGTTAGATGAACAGTGTTTGGTATTGCCTAATGGTTAGATGAACAATGTTTGGTATTGGCTTATGGTTAGTTGAAAAGTGTTTGGTATTGCCTAATGGTTAGATGAACAATGTTTGGTATTGGCTAATGGTTAGATGAACAATGTTTGGTATTGGC
>NW_013859201.1:0-344 GCF_000517525.1 Limulus polyphemus
GTTACACCTAGGGGTTCATGGAGTAGTTGTTACAAGTAAGGCTAAAGATGAGTATGGTGGTTATAAATTCGGTAACTATAGCTACACCTAAGTTTTCGTGGAGTTGTTGTACCAAATAACGCTAAAGATGAGTATTGGTTACACATTCAGTAACTAGAGTTACACCTAGGTGTTGATGGAGTAGTTGTACCAAGTAAGGCTAAAGATGAGTATGGTGGTTATAAATTCCGTAACTAGAATTACACCTAGGTGTTCATGGAGTAGTTGTACAAAGTAATGCTAAAGATGAGTATGGTGGTTATAAATTCGGTAACTAGAGTTACATTTTGGTATTCGTGGAGTTG
>NW_013859202.1:0-487 GCF_000517525.1 Limulus polyphemus
TCCATCAAAACCTAGGTGTAACTATAGTTACTGAATGTGTAACCCATATTCATCTTTATTCTTACTTGGTACAACAACTCCATGAACACCTAGGTGTAACTCTAGTTACCGAATTTATAACCACCATACTCATCTTTAGCTTTACCTGGCACATCTACTCCATGAACACCTAGGAGTAACTATAGTTACCGAATTTATAACCACCATACTCATCCTTAGCATTATTTGGTACACCAACTCCACGAACACCTAGTTGTAACTCTTGTTACCGAATTTATAACCACCATACTCATCGTTAGCGTTAGTTGGTACAACAACTGAACGAAGACCTAGGTGTAACTCTATAGTTGTTGTACCAAGTAACCTAACGATGAGTATATTGGTTATAAATTCGGTAACCACGAACAACTAGAGTTACACCTAGTGTAAAGCTAAAGATGAGTATGGTGGTTACAAATTCGGTTTTGGCACAACTACTCCATCAACA
>NW_013859203.1:0-342 GCF_000517525.1 Limulus polyphemus
GAGTATGGCGGTTATAAATTCTGTAACTAGAGTTACACCTAGGTTTTTATGGAGTAGTTGTACCAAGTAAGGTTAAAGATGAGTATGATGGTTATAAATTCGGAAACTAGAGTTACACCTAAGTGTTCATGGAGTAGTTGGACCAAGTAAGTCTAAAGATGAGTATGGTGGTTATATATTCGGTGACTATAGTTACACCTAGGTTTTTATGGAGTATTTCTACCAAGTAAGGCTGAAGATGAGTATGGTGGTTATAATTTCGGTAACTAGAGTTACACCTACGTGTTCATGGAGTAGTTGTACCAAGTAAGGCTAAAGATGAGTATGGTGGTTAAAAATTCT
>NW_013859204.1:0-501 GCF_000517525.1 Limulus polyphemus
CATAACTTTCAATATATTTAATGTAAACACGTCACGTTAGGGGAATTAAGAAGTCTCAATTTAATTTTCCTTTTTAAAAAACAAACAACCATGATTTGTTTGTTTCCGCGGAAGTACAATTACAAGCATTTATTTATAGAAAGTAGTATCTTCAAAACCAGTAAATCTGGCTTCAAACGAGTACTGTCAGTTTTCACTATACAGATACGAACAATAACATCACTTATTAGTTCAACCACGAATAGAACCATTTCTTACCAGTTCATCTACGAGAAGAAAAAAACACTCACCAGTCCATCTACGAGAAGAAGAAACACTCAGCAGTCCATCTGAGAGAAGAAAACCACTCACCAGTCCATTTACGAGAATTAATAAACTCTCATCAGTCCATCTACGAGAAGAACAAACTGTCACCAGTCTGTCTAAGAGAAGAATAAACTCTTATCAGTCCATTTGAGAGAAGAATAAACTCTCATCAGTCCATCTACGAGAAGAAAAACC
>NW_013859205.1:0-345 GCF_000517525.1 Limulus polyphemus
TAATCAAATAAGAGTGGTATAAAAATCATTAAATGCCCCCCAATGGCACAGCGGCATGTCTCCGTACTTCCAACCGTAGAAACCCAGTTTTGATACCCGTGGTGGGCAAAGTATAGATAGCCCATTGTGTAGCTTTATGCTTAACTACCAACAAACAAACAAAAATCATTAAAGAATGACAAACTCTTTGTAAACGGTAATCAAATAAGGGTGGTATAAATGTCACGAAAGAATGACATAATTAATGCTTGTCAACGGTAATCAACTAAGAGTGGTATAAAACTAGCAAAGAATGGCATAATTAATGCTTGTCAACGGTAATCAACTAAGAGTGGTATAAAAACT
>NW_013859206.1:0-344 GCF_000517525.1 Limulus polyphemus
ATGTAGGGCGAGTAGAGTAGGGTGTTATTAGGTAGAACAACTTATCTTATTTGTTGTTATGTAGGGCGAGTAGTGTAGGGTGTTATTAGGTAGAACAACTTATCTTATCTGTTGTTATGTAGGGCGAATAGAGTAGGGTGTTATCAGGTAGAACAACTTATCTGTTGTTATGTAGGGCGAGTAGACTAGCGTGTTATCAGGTAGAACAACTCATCTTATCTGTTGTTATGTAGGGCGAGTAGACTAGCGTGTTATCAGGTAGAAAAACTCATCTTATTTGTTGTTATGTAGGGCGAGTAGAGTAGAGTGTTATCAGGTAGAACAACTCATCTTATTTGTTGTTA
>NW_013859207.1:0-344 GCF_000517525.1 Limulus polyphemus
CACAAGATTTAACGATACTGTGTGCTGTCAATAAGAAGACACAAGATTTAACGATACTGTGTAGTTTCAATAAGAAGAATTAAGATTTAACAAAACTGTGTTATGTCAATAAGAAGACACAAGATTTAACGATACTGTGTACTGTCAATAAGAGAACACAAGATTTAACGATACTGTGTACTGTCAATAAGAAGACACAAGATTTAACAACACTGTGTACTGTCAATAAAAAGACACAATATTTAACGATACTGTGTACTGTCATTAAGAAGACACAAGATTTAACTATACTGTGTATTGTCAATAAGAAGACAAAATATTTAACAATACTGTGTACTATCAAT
>NW_013859208.1:0-346 GCF_000517525.1 Limulus polyphemus
GTCGGGAAACTCAAATCTTAGATATTATTGCATTCAAGAAAAATATTATATCTCGTGAAAAGTGAAAAATAAAAACGTGGACATTTGCTATACACGAAATAAAAATAATCCAATAGTTGGAGTTTATTTTATAAGAAGGCGTAATGGCCTTTTATTTGTGGGGATGTTTTTTAATATTCTTACTTTGAAAGCTCTACTTTCTTTACAATATAACTGAAGACAAGAAAAAAGAACAGTAAAATCCAACATAGCCTAAACTTCGATAACAGATTATAAACTAACCATTGGGAATTTTGATGAAAGGAGCTCCTTTTGAAAGTCTTACACATAGGGCATCTTTGTAGTG
>NW_013859209.1:0-345 GCF_000517525.1 Limulus polyphemus
TGGGACAATGATTCAATACACAAGGAATAAAGGAAATCAGAATTATAAGATCTTTTAGTATTGTACAATGATTCAAGACACAAGGAATAAAAAAAATCAGAGTTATAAGATCTGTTAGTATTGGACAATGATTCAAGACACAAGGAATAAAGGAAATCGTAGTTGTAAGATCTGTAAGTATTGGACAATGATTCAAGACACAAGGAATAAAGGAAATCGTAGTTGTAAGATCTGTTAGTATTGGACAATGATTCAATACACAAGGAATAAAGGAAATCATAGTAGTAAAATCTGTTCGTATTAAACAATGATTCAAGACACAAGGAATAAAGGAAATCTCAGTAA
>NW_013859210.1:0-344 GCF_000517525.1 Limulus polyphemus
GGTTATATTATTTTAAAAGCTTGGAAATGCAGTATATGAACTATATAGTGTGTAGTCTTTGGTGGCAAAGGTTGGTATTTCTGTCAGCAAACACATCTAGTATATAATAGATGTACACGAATTAAACTTTTTTATTCATATGTGACGTTTTTAGATGTTGAAATAAAATAGTTAAACGATACTTTTTAAATGATTGGAAGGTGAAATTAACATTTAAGACAGACTTTGTTTTATCTTTCGTAAATATATTTCTATAATAAGATATTTTCAAAACACTTGTACTCACCTCTATAGCAGTGACTACGGGATGACCAAAGCAACGGACAAGGCCCAAAGAATCAACC
>NW_013859211.1:0-344 GCF_000517525.1 Limulus polyphemus
CATTATTGATGAAAAGTTTTAATAGCTTACTAAAACGTCCACAGTATTGATGTATAATTGTAATAGCTTACTAAAACGTCCACATTATTGATGAAAAGTTTTAATAGCTTACTAAAACGTCCACAGTATTGATGTATAGTTTTAATAGCTTACTAAAACGTCCACAGTATTGATGTAAAGTTTTAATAGCTTACTAAAACGTCCACAGTATTGATGTATAGTTTTAATAGCTTACTAAAACGTCCACAGTATTGATGTATAGTTTTAATAGCTTACTAAAACGTCCACAGTATTGATGTAAAGTTTTAATAGCTTACTAAAACGTCCACAGTATTGATGTATAG
>NW_013859212.1:0-342 GCF_000517525.1 Limulus polyphemus
CTATAACAACACTCCAAATAGTAATATATATTGTATCCTTACTATAACAACACTCCAAATAGTAACAATATCTTGTATCCTTACTATAACAACACTCCAAACAGTAACGATATATTGTATCCTTACTATAACAACACTCCAAACAGTAACAATATCTTGTATCCTTACTATAACAACACTCCAAACAGTAACAATATCTTGTATCCTTACTATAACAACACTCCAAACAGTAACAATATCTTGTATCCTTACTATAACAACACTCCAAACAGTAATGATATATTGTATCCTTACTATAACAACACTCCAAACAGTAACAATATCTTGTATCCTTACTATAAC
>NW_013859213.1:0-345 GCF_000517525.1 Limulus polyphemus
ATAGGCTTCAAATCTTGGTCTTACTCCTGTTCTGCTTTGATATCTATATTTGGTTCCACTTCACCATCATCAACTCTTTCAGTCGGCTTGACTTCAGCTTGATGACACTTGGTTAGTTCCACCTCTCTTTTGCAGCAATGTCTGCAGTCATTTTCGCAAGGTCTTCGACTCAGTCCATCAGCATTACCATGGGATTTTCCTTCTCTATATTCAATATTTTAATTATACTAGTCTATTTTTCCGATCCAACGTGCTAGTTGTCCCTCTGGGTTCTTTAATGATCTTAACTAGCGTAATGCAGCATGGTCTGTCCTAATGGTAAATCTTGCACCATACAGGTAAGAG
>NW_013859214.1:0-343 GCF_000517525.1 Limulus polyphemus
ATCTCTATTTTGGACGTCTCACATCAAGGGCATCTTTGTATTGAAATATGAAGAAAAACAATTTTTTTTGAAAATGTCGCAAAAAACATGGGCTATAGCCTTTGGTTTTTGGTGAAAATATGAGTTTTTTTGGAAAATGGAAAAACGTGTTTTTTTGAAGGAAAATTAATGGAAAAATATCCGATAATGCTTATTTCGTCGGAAAATTCAAAATATAGACATTATAACATTGACGAAAAACATTATGTCACTATAAATGCTAAAAAAATTAACTTTCGCAAACACAGATAAGAACAATCCAAAAGGTGGAGTTTATTTAATAAAAAGAACGTCATGGCGGTTT
>NW_013859215.1:0-599 GCF_000517525.1 Limulus polyphemus
GTAATTATCTATCTATCATTAAAGACCTACCAGTCACTATCCATCTGTAATAAAAGACCTACCAGCCACAATCCATCTATAATAAAAGACCTACCAGCCACTATCCATCTATAATAAAACACCTACCAGTAACTATCCACCTATAATAAAAGTCCTACCAGCCACTATCCATATATAATAAAAGACCTACTAGCTACTATGCATCTTTAATAAAAGACCTGTCAGCTACTATCCATATATCATAAAAGACCTACCAGCCACATTCCATCTATATTAAAAGACCTAAATGCCTCTATCCATCTATAATAAAAGACCTACCAGTAAATATCCATCTATCATTAAATAACTACCAGTCACTATCCATCTATAATAAAAGACCTATCAGCCACTATCCATCTATAATAAAAGACCTATCAGCCACTATCCAAAAGACCTGCCAGTCACTATCCATCTATCGTTAAAGACCTACCAGTCACTATCTATCAATATTAAAAGACCTATCAGCCACTATCCATCTGTAATAAATGACCTACAAGCCATTCTCTATCTATAATAAAAGACCTACCAGCCACTATCCATCTATAATAAAAGACCTACAA
>NW_013859216.1:0-345 GCF_000517525.1 Limulus polyphemus
TAAGTCTGTCATTTCGATGTTTCAGGTTTAGGTATTTTATGTAAGTCTGTCATTTGCGATGTTTCAGATTTAGGTATTTTATGTAAGTCTGTCATTTCGATGTTTCAGATTTAGGTATTTTATGTAAGTCTGTCATTTCGATGTTTCAGATTTAGATATTTTATGTAAGTCTGCCACTTCGATGTTTCAGATTTAGATATTTTATGCAAGTCTGTCATTTCGATGTTTCAGATTTAGATATTTTATAAAAGTTTGCCAATTCGATGCTTCAGATATAGATATTTTATGTAAGTCTGTCATTTCGATGTTTTAGATTTAGATATTTTATGTAAGTCTGTCATATCG
>NW_013859217.1:0-903 GCF_000517525.1 Limulus polyphemus
AATCAACAAATCATACTTCTCACACAGAATAGGTATCAACAAATCATACTTCTCACCAGGCTACCAATCAACAAATCATACTTCTAATCAGGCTACCAATCAACAAATCATACTTCTAACCAGGCTACAAATCAATAAATCATACTTCTCGCACAGAATAGGTATCAAAGCCTGATTAGAAGTATGATTTGTTGATTGTTAGCCTGGTGAGAAGTATGATTTGTTGATACCTATTCTGTGCGAGAAGTATGATTTGTTGATTGGTAGCCTGATTAGAAGTATGATTTGTTGATATCTATTCTGAGTGAGAAGTATGATTTGTTGATTCGTAACCTGGTGAGAAGTATGATTTCTTATGTTAACAGTTACTTTGTGTGATAAACGTGATCTATTGATTTGTTATGATGTTTGGTGAAAAGTATAATTTGTTGATACCTATTCTGTGCGAGAAGTATGATTTGTTGATAGGTAGCTTGGTGAGAAGTATGATTTGTTGATACCTATTCTGAGTGAAAAGTATGATTTGTTGCTTGGTAGCCTGGTGAGAAGTATGATTAGTTGATACCTATTCTGTGTGAGAAGTATGATTTGTTGATTGGTAACCTGGTGAGAAGTATGATTTGTTGATACCTAATCTGTGCGAGAAGTATGATTTATTGATTTGTAGCCTGGTTAGAAGTATGATTTGTTGATTGATCATGCTTCTCACTAGGCTACTAATCAACAGATCATCAGACTATAAATCAGTAGCTCATACTTCTCACCCAGATAAACTATCAACATATCACGCTGCTCAGACATACTACCTTTCAACAGATCATACTTTTCATCCATACTATCACACTTCTCACTCAGAATAGGTATCAACAAATCATACTTCTAACCAGGTAGCTACCAATCAAC
>NW_013859218.1:0-341 GCF_000517525.1 Limulus polyphemus
TTAGTATGGCTGTAAAGTGTCTGGATATGTGTTTGACACTTAAGCTATAGAGGTATGGTATTATTTAACGTAAATAACATTAGTATGACTGTAAAGTGTCTGGATATGTGTTTGGCACTTAAGCTATAGAGGCATGGTATTATTTAACGTAAATAACATTAGTATGACTGTAAAGTGTCTGGATATGTGTTTGACACCTAAGCTATAGAGGCATGGTATTATTTAACGTAAATAACATTAGTATGACTGTAAAGTGTCTGGATATGTGTTTGGCACTTAAGCTATAGAGGCATGGTATTATTTAACGTAAATAACATTAGTATGACTGTAAAGTGTCTGGA
>NW_013859219.1:0-343 GCF_000517525.1 Limulus polyphemus
CAGTAGAGTGTTCGGCTAAAGTTTATCAAGGTTTGTAGTCCAAGATGACCTCGTTAATACTTGTTTCAATAGAAATTGTAGTGTTGGGTAACAGTGAATAAATATGGCCACAAGACTGAATACAATCGATGGTACTAAAGTAATAATTACAAGAGACATAGAACCTCGTTTTTCTGTGCAATTAACTCGGCTTAATGCATTCGTACTCAATACTGTATGATTTTTAAGTAACTATTTTTCGATAAGACATACCCAAGTCATTACCATATGATTTTAGTTTCTACACACACACACACACATATATATGTATATATACATTTTCAGAATAAAGTATAAGTATTCG
>NW_013859220.1:0-374 GCF_000517525.1 Limulus polyphemus
TAGTTTCTAGTTTGTCAAGGTAAATAGAATGGATTTTCTAGTTTATAGTTTGTCGAGATAAGAGAATGGATTTTCTAGTTTCTAGTTTGTCAAGGTAAATAGAATGATTTTCTAGTTTATAGTTTGTCGAGATAAGAGAATGGATTTTCTAGTTTCTAGTTTGTCGACAAACTAGAAACTAGAAAATCCATTCTCTTATCTCGACAAACTAGAAACTAGAAAATCCATTCTATTTACCGAAACTAAAAAATACATTCTCTTATCTTGACAAACTAGAAACTAAAAAATACATTCTCTTATCTCGACAAACTAGAAACTAGAAAATGAAAATCCATTCTCTTATCTCGACAAACTATAGGTTTCTAGTTTGTCAA
>NW_013859221.1:0-345 GCF_000517525.1 Limulus polyphemus
CTATCACGTAAGGATTTTTTTACAAATCGGAAAGAAAAAAACAACTCTTACTTAAATCAAATTATTATTTTGTTTACCACAATGAACATTTTTTATTATTACGTTTGTTAACAAAAATACAAACAATCTGAAGAAAAAGGAAGAACATTGATGTTAAACAAATATGCATCCTCATTCATCCTGA
The DNA here is from genome assembly GCF_000517525.1 of Limulus polyphemus. Lineage (NCBI taxonomy): Eukaryota > Metazoa > Arthropoda > Merostomata > Xiphosura > Limulidae > Limulus > Limulus polyphemus. Next base: position 185 of record NW_013859221.1, read on the forward strand.
TTTGTGTATGTGTAAAATCTACGTCTTTTAGTCTCAAAACTATGTGTTGTGGTCTTTCTTTTATGTATTGCGTTATGATGTTTTGGGAAACATCTGTACGTGATGGAGAAAAGTGGACATCATTTTCGGTTTCAGCGTATAGTGATTACTGTAGAACATGT
>NW_013859222.1:0-324 GCF_000517525.1 Limulus polyphemus
TATTGTTAAATCTTGTGTCTTCTTATTGAAAGTACACAGTATCGTTAAATCTTGTGTCTTCTTATTGACAGTACACAGTATCGTTAAATCTTGTGTCTTCTTATTGACAGTACACAGTATTGTTAAAAAGATTTAACGATACTGTGTACTGTCAATAAGAAGTTGTGTCTTCTGATTGAGAGTACACAGTATTGTTAAATCTTGTGTCTTCTTATTGACAGTACACAGTATCTTTAAATCTTTTGTCTTCTTATTGACAGTACACAGTTTTGTTAAATATTGTATCTTCTTATTGAAAGTACACAGTATCGTTAAATCTTGTGT
>NW_013859223.1:0-344 GCF_000517525.1 Limulus polyphemus
TTATATATATATATATATATATATATATATATATATCATATAGCCTGTAGAACTCTGACTACTCAGCTAGACCGGGTGAGCGATTCTCTTAAAATACCAGATGACATTTAGCATCAGAAAATTCACTAAGTAATTTGGAAAGAAAGGGGTTATAATATTCTTTCAATAATTGAGTTTTCAACATCGTGAGCATCATAATGTTGCGTCAGCGAGGTCACGTGACTAGTGTCACGCCACTTGTTCTTTCGAACCTTCGTGAATGCCCTAGCATTTACTAGATATATGTTAGTTTGGTATATATATATAAGACGCTCACAACGTGACGGGATAATGTGTGTGTAGCA
>NW_013859224.1:0-362 GCF_000517525.1 Limulus polyphemus
GTACCTGATAATTATATCGGGATAAATACTGCATCTCTTCTGTGAAAAAATTTGTGAAACAATGTTAACATTTGAAATTATTACGAGTTACGTAAATTATAATACAGTTTACATACTGCGTGTCGTTATATATATGATATATATGATTATTATTCTGTAATTCACTGAGTTTAGCGTTGGTTGTTTTCGAAACTATCGTTGACGTTCTTGTTTTCCATTTGGTTCGATTATTCTACATCATCCAACAAGTACCTGATTCAAAAGGTTAGATTCAACATCCAACAAGTACCTGATTCAAAAGGTTAGATTCAACATCCAACAAGTACCTGATTCAGAAGGTTAGATTCAACATCCAACAAGTA
>NW_013859225.1:0-344 GCF_000517525.1 Limulus polyphemus
TTTGATAAGTATAACAGATATCAAGATATCTGATAAGTGTAACAGATGAACAGATATTTGAGAAGTATAACAGACAACCAGATATTTGATAAGTGTAAAAGATAACCAGATATTTGATAAGTGTAATAGATGACCAGATATTTGATAAGTATATCGGATGACAATATATTTGATAAATGTAAGAGATATCCAGATATTTGATAAATATAACAGATATTCTGATATTTGATAAGTGTAACAGATGAACAGATATTTGATAAGTATAACAGATAACCAGATATTTGATAAGTGTAACAGATAACCAGATATTTGTTAAGTATAACAGATATACAGATATTTGATAA
>NW_013859226.1:0-343 GCF_000517525.1 Limulus polyphemus
TTAGCTCCATTAATATTGTTTTAATCACATAGTAAACTTGTACATTTAGTTAGTTCTATTAATATTGTTTTAATCACATAGTAAACTTGTACAATTAATTAGCTCCATTAATATTGTTTTAATCACATAGTAAACTTGTACATTTAGTTAGCTCCATTAATATTGTTTTAATCACATAGTAAACTTGTACATTTAGTTAGTTCTATTAATATTGTTTTAATCACATAGTAAACTTGTACATTTAGTTAGCTCCATTAATATTGTTTTAATTACATAGTAAACTTGTACATTTAGTTAGCTCCATTAATATTGTTTTAATCACATAGTAAACTTGTACATTTAG
>NW_013859227.1:0-343 GCF_000517525.1 Limulus polyphemus
ATATATACATATTGCAGTACTAGATACACACATATATACATATTGTAGTACTAGATACACATATATATACATATTGTAGTACTAGATACACACATATATACATATTGTAGTACTAGATACACACATATATACATATTGTAGTACTAGATACACATATATATACATATTGTAGTACTAGATACACACATATATACATATTGTAGTACTAGATACACACATATATACATATTGTAGTACTAGATACACACATATATACATATTGTAGTACTAGATACACATATATATACATATTGTAGTACTAGATACACACATATATACATATTGTAGTACTAGATACACATAT
>NW_013859228.1:0-1004 GCF_000517525.1 Limulus polyphemus
AGCAACACTCCAGTCCTAGTCACCACTAGAGACAATACCAATAATCGAGTCCTAGTCACCTCTAGACAATACCAACAATTGAGTCCTAGTCACCTCTAGTGACAACTTAAAAGCAACATTCGAGTCCTAGTCACCTCTAGAGACAATACCAACAATAGAGTCCCAGTCCCCTCTAGTGACAACTTAATAGCAGCACTCGAGTCCTAGTCACCTTTAGTAACAACTTAATAGCAACACTCGAGTCCTAGTCACCTCTAGAGACAATACCAACAATCTATTCCTAGTCACCTATAGTGACAACTTAATAGCAGCACTCGAGTCCTAGTCACCTTTAGTGGCAACGTAATAGCAACACTCGAGTCCTAGTCACCTCTAGTGACAACTTAATAGCAGCACTCGAGTCCTAGTCACCTTTAGTGACAACTTAATAGCAACACTCGAATCCCAGTCACCTCTACTGACAACTTAATAGCAGCACTCCAGTCGTAGTCAACTCTCGCGACAATACCAATAATCGAGTCTTAGTCACCTCTAGACAATACCAACAATCGAGTCCTAGTCACCTCTAGTGATAACTTAATAGCAGCACTCGAGTCCTAGTCACCTCTAGAGACAATATCAATAATCGAGTCATAGTCACCTCTAGACAATACCAACAATCGAGTTCTAGACACCTCTAGTATTGTCTAGAGGTGACAGGACTCGATTGTTGGTATTATCTAGAGGTGACTATTAATCGAATATTGGTATTGTCTCTAGAGGTGACTAGGACTCGATCGTTGGGTCACTAAACAAGACTGGGACTCCATTGTTGGAGTGCTGCTATTAATTTAGGTAACTAGGACTCGATTATTGGTATTGTCTCTAGAGGTGACTATGACTCGCCTATTGACAATTTAATAGCAACACTCCAGTCCTAGTCACCTCTAGAGACAATACCAACAATCGAGTCCTAGTCACCTCTATTGACAACTTAATAGCAACACTCGAGTCCTAGTCACCTA
>NW_013859229.1:0-344 GCF_000517525.1 Limulus polyphemus
CAACTCAACAAACGCACACGAAAAACAATTAATCAGAACTTTATTACAAATGAAAAAAGATAATTTTTCTTCTGCGTAAAACTGATTCAGGCACACCAGAACTCTATGGCATTCCTAAACCACACAAACAGGACTGCTCCCTACGACCTATACTGTCCACTTATGATTCATTCAACTACAATCTTGGCAAATACATAGCCTGGGCTCTCACACCATATGTATCATCTGCAGGTTCATTTTTTAAAGATGCCTTCAATTTCAAATATACACTAGAACAACTAAATTCGAAAGCCTTAATGGCTAGTTTTGATGTCGTGTCACTCTTCACCGAAGTCCTCGCCAAT
>NW_013859230.1:0-426 GCF_000517525.1 Limulus polyphemus
ATAACTGGCAAAAAACATTTTTTCATATCATTATTATATAGTTGAAAAAAACAAAATACAGTACCAAACCACAAACACTTTGCACAACCATCATAACACACAATACTAAACCACAAACACTTTACATATACATCCTAACACACTATACTAAACCACAAACACTTTGCACATACATCATAATACACTATACAAAACCACAAACACTTTACACATACATCATAATACACTATACAAAACCACAAACACTTTACACATACATCATAACACACAATACTAAACCACAAACACTTTGCACATCCATCCTAACACACTATACTAAACCACAAACACTTTGCACATACATCAAAAGTGTTTGTGGTTTAGTATAGTGTGTTATGGTTTAGTATGCTGTGGCAGGATGGATGTGCCCAAACACCTTGCACATCC
>NW_013859231.1:0-338 GCF_000517525.1 Limulus polyphemus
TATCCGTATAACACATTGGTTTTTTTTTTTGTTTTGTTGTTTTTACATACGTACATGGATACTAACATACAAAAACTACAGGATCAAATAGGATTATATTTACTCCTACATTGACGTTGTAAATGACTAAAACAAACAGCCGCTACAACGAATTGATTAAACTTTGAAAACTGACCACTACAGAAGAAAAAAAATCAAACAGTTCGAACATAAAGTTCATAACTTACCAATAACACTGTTAATAAATACGTGTCTGGCCAGGACTTCACACTAACGTTAATGAACAACACAATACGTTATGTCGTTCATGGCTCTTTGTCTCAGGTAAGAAATTAAGT
>NW_013859232.1:0-342 GCF_000517525.1 Limulus polyphemus
TATGGAATTCGCCGTGGTTCGTAAATATACTCACGTATTAATAACACTTGCATCGGGTGACGTTTAGTTAGAATTTATTAATCAACATTTATACACAAAACAAACACCGAAACAACATCTTACAGTATTTTTTGTTATTTAACTACACTCATAGTTAATCATGTGCATAAAAAATAGGTACCAATAAATACAGTAATATACATAATTACATCAAAAACTTAATAGCAAGAACAATAAAGACAAGAAAACAATAAAACATCAAAATAAACTAATTACACACACTGAATACTGTTAAATGAAACGTGGTATAAGGATACAACTTTGAAATCCACCAACTGTACT
>NW_013859233.1:0-586 GCF_000517525.1 Limulus polyphemus
TATTTGACTATTCAGTTGGTTAGTGGGCCTGAAGTAAGAGACAAAAGTTAGACTAGAAAGTAATCGTCCATTTGACTAAGTAGTCAAATCGACGATTACTTTCTAGTCTAACTCCTGAAGTAAGAGACAAACCCACTGACCAACTAAGTAGTCAAATGGACGATTACTTTCTAGTCTAACTCCTGAAGTAAGAGACAAATCCACAAACCAACTAAGTAGTCAAATCGACGATTACTTTCTAGCCTAACTCCTGAAGTAAGAGACAAACCCACTGACCAACTAAGTAGTCAAATGGACGATTACTTTCTAGTCTAACTCCTGAAGTAAGAGACAAACCCACTAACCAACTGAATAGTCAAATCGACGATTACTTTCTAGCCTAACTCCTGAAGTAAGAGACAAACCCACTAACCAACTAAGTCGATTTGACTACTCAGTTGGTTAGTGGGTTTGTCTCTCACTTCAAGAGTTAGGCTAGAAAGTAATCGTCAATTTGACTACGTAGTTGGTTAGTGGGTTTGTCTCTTACTTCAGGAGTTAGACTAGAAAGTAATCGTCCATTTGACTACTTAAGTTGGTCAGTGGG
>NW_013859234.1:0-285 GCF_000517525.1 Limulus polyphemus
CTTAACCAACAGGAGTAGTCAAATAATACAGTACATGAAGTCTGTATAATTCTATTGTCTGTCTTAACCAACAGTAGTAGTCAAATAATACAGTACATGAAGTTTATATAATTCTATTGTCTGTCTTAACCAACAGTAGTAGTCAAATAATACAGTACATGTAGTTTATATAATTCTATTGTCTGTCTTAACCAACAGGAGTAGTCAAATAATACAGTACATGTAGTTTATATAATTCTATTGTCTGTCTTAACCAACAGGAGTAGTCAAATAATACAGTACATG
>NW_013859235.1:0-343 GCF_000517525.1 Limulus polyphemus
TCAGAAGACTGTATCTGTTATAATGAAAAAACTGTAATGTAATATTCAAAAGACTGTATCTGTTATAATGACAAAACTGTAAAGTAATAATCAGAAGACTGTATCTGTTATAATGACAAAACTGTAATGTAATAATCAGAAGACTGTTTCTGTTATAATGACAAAACTGTAATGTAAAAATCAGAAGACTGTATCTGTTATAATGACAAAACCGTAATGTAATAATCAGAAGACTGTATATGTTATAATGACAAAACCGTAATGTAATAATCAGAAGACTGTATCTGTTATAATGACAAAACTGTAATGTAATAATCAGAGGACTGTATCTGTTATAATGACA
>NW_013859236.1:0-688 GCF_000517525.1 Limulus polyphemus
AACATTTCCTGATGAAGCAGATGATCCCCATATGAAGCAGAAGCCAACGAGACGGAAACCAGTACGGAAGAAGATATGTCCCGTAAAATTAAGAGACTTTGTTGAATTGTAGTTTTGTGTTTGTAATTCTGTATATTTAATTAAGTTATTGTTAATTGTTATTGGGTTAATGCAAGTGGCTATTGTTCGGGACGAACAATACTAAGGAAGGGGCAGTGTTACGACATCGAGGTCACGTGACTAGTATCACGCCACGTCATTCTCGAACTTTCACGTCTTTTCCCTAAATCTCGTGATCTTTCTAGATATAGTGTAATCTTGTATATATAAGACCGGCCACGAAGTGATGAGGTAATGAGTAATTGAACTCCAGTCAGAGAGTGTGTAATTGAGTATTGTTGAAGTCGAGCACGTGAGACGTTTGTTATAGCGCGACTGTTGAAATTAAGTGTATCGCAAAGTTATATTCATAAAGAATAAACCAGTTTTATCAAGAAAGGACTTGTGTCGCTAAAGTTTCGTCGGAACGAAGTTACGGAAAATTAACTAACGACTGGAGGTGTAACAAACTGGTGTCAGAAGTGGGATAAAAAAAGAAATGGAAACGAGAAGCGGCAAATTAAACTACAGCCTAGCAGTCTTAATGGCAGCAATACAAGAACAGCAAAAGAAACAAGAAGAACGAGAA
>NW_013859237.1:0-731 GCF_000517525.1 Limulus polyphemus
AATACAAGAAATCAGAGTTATTAGATCTGTTAGTATTGGACAATGATTCAAGACACAAGGAATAAAGGAAATGAGAGTTGTAAAATCTGTTGGTATTGGATAATGATTCAAAACACAAGGAATAAAGGAAATCTGAATTATAATATCTGTTAGTATTGGACAATGATTCAAGGAACAGATCTTAAAACTCAGATTTCCTGTATTCCTTGTGTCTTGAATCATTGTCCAATACTAACAGATCTTATAACTCTGATTTCCTTTATTTTTTGTGTCTTGAATCATTGTACAATACTAAAAGATCTTATAATTCTGATTTCCTTTATTCCCCGTGTTTATAACTCATATTTCCTGTATTCCTTGTGTCTTGAATCATTGTTCAATGCTAACAGATCTTATAACTCTGATTTCTTGTATTCCTTGTGTCTTGAATCATTGTCCAATATTTACATATTTACAACATATGATTTCCTGTATTCCTTGTGTCTTGAATCATTGTCCAATATGAACAGATCTTATAACTCTGATTTCTTTTATTCCTTGTGTCTTTAATCATTGTCCTATACGAACAGATCTTATAACTCAGATTTACTGTATTCCTTGTGTTTGGAATCATTGTCCAATACCAACAGATCTTATAACTCTGATTTCCTTTATTCCTTGTGTCTTGAATCATTGTTTTATTCCTTGTGTCTTGAATCATTGTCCAATACGAACAGATCGGGAAATCATAG
>NW_013859238.1:0-397 GCF_000517525.1 Limulus polyphemus
CTTATAAAGTTTTGTACAGTAGTATTCCCTTTCTTTTTAATTTTAAAATTAATGAGAGTTAAAAAAAACTGTTACTCCAATAATTATCTGATATCACTTGGCCAGATAATATTAGCTGAATGCTGGTGAAATAGTCCTATTTAGATTTCTAAAAATTCAAGTTTTTTTATCCAACTAATATGTTTTGTTGCACAAGTCTATCAGTCACTTATCTCAGAGATTTTTGACAAGAAATACAATCATTTAAAGATTAGTTTTTGTGTGTGTCAATCTGCCATGTCTTAGGTTACAAGTTAAACTTTAATTGTTAAATGCCTCCTTAGATGGGTTGTAAAGGAAAATCTGCCAGTTTTATCTTCTTTTGCAGTTTGACAGGGTACCTTTTTAGCCTTATAAC
>NW_013859239.1:0-684 GCF_000517525.1 Limulus polyphemus
ATCAATAACAAGCCATAAGATTTAACGATACTGTGTACTATCAATAACAGGCCACAAGATTTAACGAAACTGTGTATTGTCAATAAGAAGACAAAATATTTAACAATACTGTGTACTTTCAATAAGAAGACACAAGATTTAACAATACTGGGTAATGTCAATAAGAAGACACAAAATATAACAATACTGTGTATTATCAAAAACAACACACAAGATTTAACAAAACTGTGTACTGTCAATAAGAAAACACAAGATTTAACGATACTGTGTACTATCAATAACAAGCCATAAGATTTAACGATACTGTGTACTATCAATAACAAGCCACAAGATTTAACGAAACTTTATTGATAGTACACAGTATCGTTAAATCTTATGGCTTGTTATTGATATCAATAACAAGCCAAAAGATTTAACGATACGGTGTACTATCAATAACAAGCCACACGATTTAACGATTATGTGTACTGTCAATAAGAAGACACAAGATTTAACAATACTGTGTACTGTCAATAAGAAGACACAAGATTTAACAATACTCTGTACTGTCAATAAGAAGACACAAGATTAAAAAATACTGTGTACTATCACTAACAAGCCACAAGATTTAACGATACTGTGTACTGTCAATAAAAAGACACAAGTTTTAACAATGCTGTGTACTGTCAATAAGAAGACATAAGA
>NW_013859240.1:0-344 GCF_000517525.1 Limulus polyphemus
GTTGTCCTGGTCTTTTGGATGCCAAACAACTTGCAGCATTCTTGGAACACAGCTGATTCAAAGTTACGGCCTTGATCTGAATGCAGTTCATATGGCGTACCAAATCTGAAGAAGAAGTCACTAATAGCCGAAGCTAAGGTTGTAGCTTCCTGATTTGGTATTGCATATGCCTCAGGCCACACGAGTTTGGGGCAGAGGACCAGCAATGTCGACGGCTACTCTTTCCATTGGTGCACCAACTTGATATAACTTCATTGGTGCACGTCCCTTATGCTTGGGTCCCCTTTTAGCACAACATGTACTGCATGTTCTGCACCATTCTTCCACATCTTTTCTCATACCTA
>NW_013859241.1:0-443 GCF_000517525.1 Limulus polyphemus
CAATATCAAAGTAATTTCTACAGTTTAGAAACAAACCAACAGTTACATTCTCACGGTAATTTCTACAGTTTAGAAACAAACCAACATTTACATTCTCAAGTGATTGATTTAGAAACAAACCAACTGTTACATTCTCAAGGTAATTTCTACAGTTTAGAAACAAACCGACAGTTACAATATCAAAGTAATTTCTACAGTTTAGAAACAAACCAACAGTTACATTCTCACGGTAATTTCTACAGTTTAGAAACAAACCAACAGTTACATTCTCAAGGTGATTGATTTAGAAACAAACCAACTGTTACATTCTCAAGGTAATTTCTACAGTTTAGAAACAAACCGACTGTTACATTCTCAAGGTAATTTCTACAGTTTAGTTACCGTGAGAATGTAACTGTCGGTTTGTTTTTTCTACAGTTTAGAAACAAACCGACAGTTACATT
>NW_013859242.1:0-344 GCF_000517525.1 Limulus polyphemus
ACTTCTCTAGCAGAGAGCTGATATAAAGAACTGGTCACTTCTCTAGCAGGAAACTGTGCAGGGAGCTGATATAAAGAACTGGTCACTTCTCTAGCAGGAAACTGTGCAGGGAACTGATATAAAGAACTGGTCACTTCTCTAGCAGGAAACTGTGCAGGGAGCTGATATAAAGAACTGGTCACTTCTCTAGCAGGGAACTGATATAAAGAACTGGTCACTTCTCTAGCAGGAAACTGTGCAGAGAGCTGATATAAAGAACTGATCACTTCTCTAGCAGGAAACTGTGCAGGGAGCTGATATAAAGAACTGGTCACTTCTCTAGCAGGAAACTGATATAAAGAACT
>NW_013859243.1:0-344 GCF_000517525.1 Limulus polyphemus
GCAGTATATATTCTAAAACAAAGAACTAATCATTATATACTGTATACGAAAGAACTAACCCTACTATACATTATATACTGTATATCAAAGAACTAATCATTATATACTGTATACCAAAGAACTAATCATTATATACTGTATACCAAAGAACTAATCATTATATACTGTATACCAAAGAACTATTCCTGCTATACTGTATACCAAAGAACTAATCCTGTTATATGTTATATACTGTATACCAAAGAACTAAAGCTACTATACGTTATATACTGTATACCAAAGAACTAAAGCTACTATACGTTATATACTGTATACCAAAGAACTAAAGCTACTATACGTTATAC
>NW_013859244.1:0-640 GCF_000517525.1 Limulus polyphemus
GATATTACATACTAGCAGATAAACACTCGAAAGATTACTGGTTAACATAATTACCAAGAATTATGATGTTACATACTAGCAGATAAGCACTCGAAATATTACTGGTTAACATAATTACCAGGAATTACGATGTTACATACTAGCAGACAAGCACTCGAAAGATTACTGGTTAACATAATTACCAAGAATTATGATGTCACATACTAGCAGATAAGCACTCGAAAGATTACTGGTTAACATAATTACCAGGAATTACGATGTTACATACTAACAGATAAGCACTCGAAAGATTACTGGTTAACATAATTACTAAGAATTATGATGTTACATACTAGCAGATTAGCACTTATCTCCTAGTATGTAACATCATAATTCTTGGTAATTATGTTAACCAGTAATCTTTCGAGTTAACATCATAATTCCTGGTAATTATGTTAACCAGTAATCTTTCGAGTTGGCTTATCTTCTAGTATAACATCATAATTCCTGGTAATTATGTTAACCAGTAATCTTTCGAGTCATACTAGGAGATAACCACTCGAAAGATTACTGGTTAACATAATTACCAAGAATTATGGTGTTACATACTAGGAGATAACCACTCGATAGATTACTGGTTAACATAATTACCAGGAATTAT
>NW_013859245.1:0-344 GCF_000517525.1 Limulus polyphemus
TCCCATCCTTCTTCTGGACTAATACGACGGGAGCTGACCAGGGACTATCTGATTTCTCGACTATCCCTTCCTTAATTAGACCATCCATGACCTTCTCTATCTCTTGTCACTTTGCTCGAGCTATTCTCCTTGGAGGGATCATTATTGGACGGTGATTGCCTGTGTTTATTCTGTGCTCTACCAGGTTTGTGCATCCGAGGCCATGATATCCTTTCGAAAAGACATCAGCATAATTTGCCAAAAGTTCTTTTACGTGAAGAGCTTGTGATGATGACAAATGGACTATGCTCTTCTTATAGATCAGTCACATATTCTGGAAGTGTATGTCCTTTCTTTAAAGTTGC
>NW_013859246.1:0-343 GCF_000517525.1 Limulus polyphemus
TAATAAATATGTATCGCATCTGTCACTTAGTTCAGACTATTTATGAGAAGAATAAATCTGTATCTCAGCTGTCACTTAGTTCAGATTATTTATGGGAAGAATAAATCTGTATCTCATCTGTCACTTAGTTCAGACTATTTATGGGAAGAATAAATCTGTATCTCATCTGTCACTTAGTTCAGACTATTTATGGGAAGAATAAATCTGTATCTCATCTGTTACTTAGTTCAGACTATTTATGGGAAAAATAAATCTGTATCTCATCTGTCACTTAGTTCAGACTATTTATGGGAAGAATAAATATGTATCTCATCTGTTACTTAGTTCAGACTATTTATGGGAA
>NW_013859247.1:0-344 GCF_000517525.1 Limulus polyphemus
CTTTAACCAAGATGTAGTTATAACTTGATATATTTAACCAAGGTTTAATGATAACTGGATATTTTTAACCAAGGTGTAGTTATAACTTGATATATTTAACCAAGGTTTAATGATAACTGGATATTTTTAACCAAGATGTAGTTGTAACTTGATATATTTAACCAAGATGTAGTTGTAACTTGATATCTTTAACCAAGTTTAATTATAACTGGATATTTTTAACCAAGACGTAGTTCTAACTTGATATATTTAACCAAGGTTTAATTATAACTGGATATTTTTAACCAAGATGTAGTTGTAACTTGATATATTTAACCAAGGTTTAATTATAACTGGATATTTTT
>NW_013859248.1:0-344 GCF_000517525.1 Limulus polyphemus
CGTTAAATCTTGTGTCTTCTTATCGACAGTGCATAGTAATGTTAAATCTCGTGTCTACTTAGTGATAGTACACACTATTGTTAAATCTTGTGTCTTATTTTTGACATTACACAGTATTGTTAAATCTTGTGTCTTCTTATTGATAGTACACAGTATCGTTTAATCTTGTGTCTTCTTATTCATAGTACACAGTATTGTTAAATCTAGTGTCTTCTTATCGCAAGTACACATTATTGTTCAATCTGGTGTCATGTTATTGATAGAACACAGTATCGTTAAATCTTGTGTCTTCTTATGATAGTACATAGGATTGTTTATTCTTGTGTTTTCTTATTGATAGTACA
>NW_013859249.1:0-343 GCF_000517525.1 Limulus polyphemus
AGTAACTATTAAACTGTTTAATTTGCAACAGTGTAAACAGCACCCTACTAGTAGCTATGAAACTGTTTAACTTGCAACAGTGTAAACAGCACTCTACTAGTAACTATTAAACTGTTTAATTTGCAACAGTGTAAACAGCACTCTACTAGTAACTATTAAACTGTTTAATTTGCAACAGTGTAAACAGCACTCTACTAGTAACTATGAAACTGTTTAGTTTGCAACAGTGTAAACAGCACTCTACTAGTAACTATTAAACTGTTTAATTTGCAACAGTGTAAACAGCACCCTACTAGTAACTATGAAACTGTTTAATTTGCAACAGTGTAAACAGCACCCTACT
>NW_013859250.1:0-343 GCF_000517525.1 Limulus polyphemus
TTTAACTTTGGCATGCTGTTGTATTATAACTGTATTTTATAAAACAAGTGAATACACGGGGTCTTTATGACCTTATGATGTATTGTACTATGACATAAAGTTGTAATTATAACTATATTTTATATAACAAGTGAATACACGGGGTCTTTATGACCTTATGATGTATTGAAGTTTGGCATGCTGTTGTAAATATAACTGTATTTTATATAACAAGTGAATACACGGGGTCTTTATGACCTTATGATGTATTATGCAATGATATGTTGTTCTTATTATAACTGTATTTTATGTAACAAGTGAATACAAGGGGTCGTTATGACCTAAAGGTTGTATTCAAGTTTGG
>NW_013859251.1:0-802 GCF_000517525.1 Limulus polyphemus
CTCATCTTTAGCGTTATTTGGTACAACTACTCCATGAACACCTAGGTGTAACTATAGTTACCGTATTTATAACCACCATACTCATCTTTAGCCTTACTTGGTACAACTACTCCATGAACACCTAGGTAACTAGAGTTACACCTAGGTGTTCGTGGAGTAGTTGTACCAAGTAAGGCTAAAGATGAGTATGGTGGTTATAAATTCGGTAACTAGAGTTACACTTAGGTGTCCGTGGAGTTTTTGTACCTAATAACGCTAAAGATGAGTATGGTGGTTACAACTTCGATAACCAGAGTTACACCTAGGTGTTCGTGGAATTGTTGTACCAAATAACGCTAAAGATGAGTATAGTGGTTATAAATTCGGTAACTATCGTTACACCTAGGTGTTTATGTAGTAGTTGTACCCAGTAAGGCTAAAGATGAGTATGGTGGTTATAAATTCTATAACTAGAGTTACACAGAATTTATAACCACCATACTCGTCTTTAGCCTTACTTGGTACAACTACTCCATGAACACCTAGGTGAACTCTTGTTACCGAATGTGTAACCTCATACTCAACTTCAGGTTATTTGGTACACCAGCTCCACGAACTCATAGGTGTAAATCTATTTACAGAATTTATAACCACCATACTCATCTTTAGCGTTATTTGGTACAACAACTCTACGAACACTTAGGTTTAACTATAGTTATGGCATATATAACCATCATACTCATATTTAGCCTTACGTGGTACAACTACTCCATGAACACCTAGGTGTAACTTTAGTTTCGAATTTATAACCTCCATACTCATC
>NW_013859252.1:0-344 GCF_000517525.1 Limulus polyphemus
AAACGACAGCACTTATCTAGTTATGGTTTAATACTTGTTACATAAACTACAGAACTTACCCAGTCATGGTTTATTACTTGTTACTTAAACTACAGCACTTACTTAGTCATGGTTTATTACTTGTTACTTAAACCACAGCACTTATCTAGTTATGGTTTAATACTTGTTACATAAACTACAGGTCTTACCCAGTCATGGTTTAATACTTGTTACATAAACTACATCACTTACTTAGTCATGGTTTATTACTTGTTACTTAAACTACAGCACTTATCTAGTTATGGTTTAGTACTTGTTACATAAACTACAGAACTTACCCAGTCATGGTTTATTACTTGTTACTT
>NW_013859253.1:0-344 GCF_000517525.1 Limulus polyphemus
ACACCTAGGTGTTTGTGGAGTTGCTATACCAAATAAGGCTAAAGATTAGTATGGGGTTATAAATTCGGTAACAAGAGTTAAACCTAAGTGTTAATGGAGTAGTTGTACCAAGTAAGGCTAAAGATGAGTATGGTTGTTATAAATTCCGTAACTAGAGTTACACCTAGGTGTTCATGGAGTAGTTGTACCAAGTAAGGCTAAAGATGAGTATGGTGGTTATAACTTCGGTAACTAGAGTTACACCTAGATGTTCGTGGAGTTGTTGTACCAAATAATGCTAAAGACGACTATGTTGGTTATAAATTCGGTAACTAGAGTTACACCTAAGTGTTCATGGAGTAGTT
>NW_013859254.1:0-537 GCF_000517525.1 Limulus polyphemus
TAAAGGAATTTTAAGGTACCATAATTAAATTTAAATTATAGAATATAAGGAATTTTAAGATATCAGAATATTTTGATTTTATTTCTATATTCTAAATTATTGAATATAAAGGAATTTTAAGGTACCGTAATATGAATTTTAAGATACCGGAATATGTTGATTTTATTTCTATATTCTAAATTATGGAATATAAAGGAATTTGAAGATATCAGAATGTGTTGATTTTATTTCTATATTTTAAATTATGGAATGTAAAGGAATTTTAAGATACCGGAATATGTTGATTTTATTTCTATATTTTAAATTATGGAATATAAAGGAATTTTAAGATACCTAAATATGTTGATTTTATTTCTATATTTAAATTATGGAATATAAAGGAATTTTAAGATACCAATATATTGATTTTATTTCTATATTTTAAATTATGGAATATAAGGAATCTTAAGATATCGGAATATGTTGATTTTATTTCTATATTTTAAATTATGGAATGTAAGGAATTTTAAGATATCGGAATATGTTGATTTTATTTCT
>NW_013859255.1:0-342 GCF_000517525.1 Limulus polyphemus
GTACGATTGTTTAACACGTGACTGTTTTATTTGATCAGGTATCGTCAACAAGATCCTGTCCAGTAAACAGAAGTTTATTGTACGATTGTTTAACACGTGACTGTTTTATTTGATCAGGTATCGTCAACAAGATCCTGTCCAGTAAACAGAAGTTTATTGTACGATTGTTTAACACGTGACTGTTTTATTTGATCAGGTATCGTCAACAAGATCTTGTCCAGTAAACAGAAGTTTATTGTACGATTGTTTAACACGTGACTGTTTTATTTGATCAGATATCGTCAACAAGATCCTTTCCAACAAACATATCAGAAGTTTATTGTACGCTTGTTTAACACGTGA
>NW_013859256.1:0-346 GCF_000517525.1 Limulus polyphemus
TACAGTGACGCAACGTTTCTAGAATTATCATGTACTTTGGCGAATGCTCTAGTATTTACTAGTAGGGTAGGCTGGTATATATAAGAGGGGAAAACATGACGCGGTAAGGTAATGTAATGTGTGTGTAGATAGTGAGTAATTGAACTGCAGTCAGAGAGCACGAGAGACGTTACAGCGTTTGTTTAGCTCGATTGTTGAAGTTGAGTGTATCGGTAAAGTTATATTCGGAAAGAATAAACCAGTTTTATTAAGCAAATACTTGTGTCGCTAAAATGTCGTCAAAACGAAGTTACGGAAAGTTAATTAACAAACGGAGACGCAACAAATTGGTGTCAGAGAGTGGGAT
>NW_013859257.1:0-344 GCF_000517525.1 Limulus polyphemus
TCCCGTTAGAAGTCACATCCCAGATATGAATGTTAGTAATAGGAGTGATCCAGTGCGAAGGAAGCCACAGGAATTCGATGGGAAGGCACCGTGGGAAGCATATAGAGCACAGTTTGAGTTACTTGCAGAGATGAATGGATGGACAAAGGAGCAGAAAGCTGTATATCTGGCAACGAGCTTGAAGGGACAACCACTGGAAATACTTGGACAGTTGACAGCAGCCGACAGACACAATTATAGAACACTGGTGTCGGCACTAGAACTCAGGTATGGAACCCAAAACCAGTCAGAAGTCTACACGGCCAGGTTCAGGACGAGAGTCCGTGCTAAAGGGGAGAGCCTAC
>NW_013859258.1:0-338 GCF_000517525.1 Limulus polyphemus
AGAACATGGCTACTAAGATTGGGAAGAGAATAAGGGTGATGCATAAGCAGCATAATATTCCTAAAAAACTTAATGATAGACATCGAGTGGAAAAGATACCACATTATGTAACAAAAGAAACTAAAATGAAATCTGATTTAGTTAATCAAAGACATCAACTACTACATGGCATTTTAAAGAACCGTCCTCTAGCGCATGACACTATTATTAGAGACAACGAAGACTATGAGGTTAAGATATTTGAACACCCCTATTTAGAACAAAATTCAGCCGAAAGTGTACTTTTCTCTAGTTTTCTTGTTTTTCTTCTTATTCCCGTATTTCTGAATTATTTTTAA
>NW_013859259.1:0-343 GCF_000517525.1 Limulus polyphemus
AAAGTATTAGACCTAGAAGATCGTTGTTCTAAAGCATTAGACCTATAAGATCATTGTTCTAAAGTATTAGACCTATAAGATCGTTGTTCTAAAGTATTAGATCTAGAAGATCGTTGTTCTAAAGTATTAGACCTAGAAGATTGTTGTTCTAAAGTATTAGACCAAGAAGATCGTTGTCATAAAGTATTAGACCTAGAAGATCGTTGCTCTAAAGTATTAGACCTAGAAGATTGTTGTTCTAATGTATTAGACCTTGAAGATTGTTGTTCTAAAGTATTAGACCTAGAAGATCGTTGTTCTAAAGTATTAGACTTAGAAGATTGTTGTTCTAAAGTATTAGACC
>NW_013859260.1:0-342 GCF_000517525.1 Limulus polyphemus
TACTTAACCTCAATAACTATGTGTGGTAACGTGGACTGTAATGACGTGTTAATATGATATACTTAACCTCAATAAGTAGAGGTGATAACGTGGACTGTAATGATGTCTTAATATATTATACTTAACTTCAATAACTAGATGTTGTAATGTGGACTGAAAAGACGTGATAATTTATTATACTTAACCTCAATAACTAGATATGGCAACGTGTACTGTAAAGACATGATAATATAAATAAACTCAATAAGTAGATATGACAACCTGGAAGGCAATGACATGTTTATATAATATACTTAACCTCAAAAACTAGATGTGGAAATATGAACTTTAATGACATGTTAA
>NW_013859261.1:0-360 GCF_000517525.1 Limulus polyphemus
CAATAGTTTCAACAGCTGTCGTTACGTTTCACTTGGTTGTTACACCCCTGTTAACAATAGTTTGAACAGTTGTCGTTACTTTTCACTTGATTGTTACACACCTGTTAACAATAGTTTCAACTGCTCTCGTAACGTTTCATTCGATTGTTACACCCTTGTTAACGATAGTTTCAATAGCTCTCGTAACGTTTCACTTGACTGTTACACCCCTGTTAACGATAGTTTCAATAGCTCTCGTACGGTTTCACTTGATTGTTACACCCTTGTTAACGATAGTTTCAATAGCTCTCGTAACGTTTCACTTGACTGTTACACCCCTGTTAACAATAGTTTCAACAGCTCTAGTTACGTTTCACTTGG
>NW_013859262.1:0-616 GCF_000517525.1 Limulus polyphemus
GAAGAATGTGAATGGAAGATATTTTGGACACATTCATTCCTTACTAGTCAATACTCTGAATGGAAGATATTTTGGACACATTGGTTTATTACTTGTCAATAATTTGAATGGAAGATATTTTGGATACATTTGTTCTTTACAAGTGAAGAATGTGAATGGAAGATATTTTGGACACATTCATTCCTTACTGGTCAAGAATCTGAATGGAAAATATTTTGGACACATTCGTTCTTTACTAGTCAACAATCTAAATTGGAAGATATTTTGGACACATTCGTTCTTTACTAGTGAAGAATGTGAATGGAAGATATTTTGGACACATTCGTTCTTTACTAGTTAAGAATCATCTTTCATTCAGATTATTGACTAGTAAAGAACGAATGTGTCTAAAATATCTTCCCTTCACATTCTTCACTAGTAAAGAACGAATGTGTCCAAAATATCTTCCATTCACATTATTGACCATTAAAGAACCAATGTGTTCAAAATATCTTCCATTCACATTCTTCACTAGTAAAGAACGAATATGTCCAAAATATCTTCCATTCAGATTATTGACTAGTAAAGAACGAATGTGTCCAAAATATCTTCCATTCACGATATTTTGGACACATTC
>NW_013859263.1:0-345 GCF_000517525.1 Limulus polyphemus
AACCAATAGAATGTTTAGGTAGTACAGTGTTTGATTTTTTTACCCAACACTTTGATGTCGTCAATCAATAGTATTTTTAGGTAGTACAGTGTTTGATGTTTTTACCCAACACTCTGATGTCGTCAACCAATGGTTGGTTTAGGTAGTACAGCGTTTGATGTCGTCAATCAATAGTATGTTTAGGTAGTACAGCGTTTGATGTCGTCAACCAATAGTATATTTAGGTAGTACAGCGTTTGATGTCGTCAATCAATAGTATGTTTAGGTAGTGCAGTGTTTGATGTCGTCAACCAATAGTATGTTTAGGTAGTACAGCGTTTGATGTCGTCAACCAATAGTATGTTT
>NW_013859264.1:0-344 GCF_000517525.1 Limulus polyphemus
TGTGACAGGACATTTTAGCAAGGTTGTGAGAACCAGTTTGGGTAACTATCGAGCTCAAGGGCATGAAGAACAGACAGAAAGTATACTTGGCTGACATTGAAGACCAATGCATATTAGGATTGGACTATTTAATTCCGAGGAAGTGTGTAGTTAACTTCGATAAAATGACGATTGGAAACAACAAAGGTCAAATTCCAGTAAGTGTTGCTGCATCTGTTGATTTGCATGTCACAGCACTTAAGTCAACTGCAATACCTCCTATGTCACAAAAGATAATTTGGTGTAGAATAAAAGAACATCCCCATGGAAGCCCAATGCTTGTAGAAGCAGTGGAAAACCCTTCC
>NW_013859265.1:0-344 GCF_000517525.1 Limulus polyphemus
TTTGTATGAACGTAAAGACTCATGCTTTCTTCTGATTGCATGACCGAAAGTACCGGTACTCCCCACTTGTTGTAGTGAACATAAGGACCGGTATTCCCCTCTTGTTGTAGTGAACATAAGTACCGGTACATCCTTTTGTTGTAGTGAACATAAGGACCGGTATTCCCCTCTTGTTGTAGTGAACATAAGTACCGGTACTCACCTCTTATTGTAGTGAACATAAGGACCGGTATTCCCCTCTTGTTGTAGTGAACATAAATACCGGTACTCCCCACTTGTTGTAGTGAACATAAGTACCGGTACACCCATCTTGTTGTAGTGAACATAAATACCGGTACTCCCCT
>NW_013859266.1:0-344 GCF_000517525.1 Limulus polyphemus
TTGCAGAATGTCCTGTCACACCACAAAGCTTCTGTATGGCTTCTGATTTAACACCTTGATGCTCACAAGGGTTTGCTGAGATGCAGAATCTATGACAAAGTTGCACCTTTGGCCATCCAGCTTTCCTGTCACATAGACACTGTGTGTGCTTGGCATTTTACACCTAGCTGTTGGGACTTTCATGATGGGGATTGGTGAGTGTCCCTTAACACCAATCACTACTGGTCTCCTTGAGGCTGACTTGTTGGTAATATTCTTCTTACACTGGCTCCTCATATGTCCTTGCTTTCCACAGTTCCAACAACCTTTCTGGGTAGCAGCCTTTCCCACTGTAGCATCTCTCC
>NW_013859267.1:0-344 GCF_000517525.1 Limulus polyphemus
CAGTGTTGCGTCAGTGAGGTCACATGACAAGTATCACACCACCTCCTTGTAGAAACATCCTGTTCTTTCGTGAATTGTCGGGAGACTACTAGATTAGGGGTATTCTGGTATATATAAGATGGTGACAACGTGATGGGATAGTGAGTAATTGAACGGCAGTCAGAGAGTGTGTAATTGAACTGAGTATTGTTGAAGGTGAGCATGTGAGACGTTCGTTGAGAATTATAGTGCGACTGTTGAAATTAAGTGTATCGCAAAGTTATATTCAGGAAGAATAAACCAGTTTTATTTAAGAAAGGACTTGTGTCGCTAAAGTTTCGTCGAAACGAATATATACGGAAAAT
>NW_013859268.1:0-306 GCF_000517525.1 Limulus polyphemus
TAGACCAAAAGTCCGTTATAACAGTCGACCAAATATAGTTGAAAACTAACTAAAACGACCCATATCAATGTCAACAAAATCTAGTGGAAGGAAAACTAAAAGACCGTTACAACAGTCGACAAAATATAGTGGAAAACTGACTAAAACTACCCATATCAATGTCAACAAAATCTAGTGGAAAGAAAATTAAAAGACCGATATAACAGTCGACAAAATATAGTTTAAGCAGGATTAAAAATACCATTATGAAAGTCATTAAAATATAGCGTAAGAAACACTAAAAATACCTCTATCAAAGTCGAAAAT
>NW_013859269.1:0-344 GCF_000517525.1 Limulus polyphemus
CTGTATCTTCTTATTAACAGGACACAGTATTGATAAATCCTGTATCTTCTTATTGACAGGACTCAGTGTTGTTAAATCACGTGTCTTTTTATTGACAGTACACAGTATTGTTAAATCTTTTGGCTTGTTATTGATAGTACACAGTATCATTAAATCTTACGACTTGTTATGATAGTACACAGTATCGTTAGATCTTGTATCTTCTTCTTGAAAGGACTCAGTATTGTTAAATCTTGTGTCTTCTTATTGACATTACATAGTATTGTTAAATTTTGTGTCTTCTTATTCACAGTACACAGTATTGTTAAATCTTGTGTCTTCTTTTTGACAGTACACAGTATTGA
>NW_013859270.1:0-344 GCF_000517525.1 Limulus polyphemus
GTGATGTTTATAGTTTTTATTATAAACACACCACTAACTTCTACGTAGTGATGTTTATAGTTTTTATTACAAACACACCACTAACTTCTACGTATTGATATTTTATTACAAACACACCAGTAACTTCTACGTATTGATGTTTATAGTTTTTATTATAAACACACCACTAACTTCTACGTATTCATGTTTATAATTTGTATTACAAACACACCACTAACTTCTACGTATTCATGTTTATAATTTTTATTACAAACACACCACTAACTTCTACATATTGATGTTTATAGTTTTTATTATAAACACACCACTAACTTCTACGTAGTGATGTTTATAGTTTTTATTAC
>NW_013859271.1:0-344 GCF_000517525.1 Limulus polyphemus
ACACGTCAACAGACATCTAACATAGCCACACGTCAACTGACATCTAACATAGCCACACGTCAACTGACATCTAACATAGCCACACGTCAACTGACACCTAACATAGCCATACGTCAACTGACACCTAACATAGCCATACGTCACACATCAACTGACACCTAACATAGTCATACGTCACACATCAACTGACATCCAACATAACCATACATGACACATCAACTGACATCTAACATAGCCATACATGACACATCAACATACATCTAACATAGCCATACGCACATCAACTGGTATCTAACATAGCCATACGCACATCAACTGGCATCTAACATAGCCGTACGCACATC
>NW_013859272.1:0-1367 GCF_000517525.1 Limulus polyphemus
CTGATTAAACATTCACAACGATTATAAATATGGTAAATAAAAACTTCTGATTAAAACTTCACAACGATATATATATGGTAAATAAAAACTTCTGATGAAACATTCTCAACGATATAAAGATATATTCATATATTTGGTAAATAAAACTTCTGAATAAACATTTACAACGATACATATATATATATATGTATATATATGGTAAATAAAAACTTCTGTTTAAAAATTCACATCGATATATATAATGTATGGTAAATAAACACTTCTGATTAAACCCCATATATATATAAATATGTCCTTGTATGTGTTTAATCAAAAATTTCTATATACCATGTATATATATATCGTGTGAATGAAGTTTTATTTACCATATATATATATCGATGTGAATGTTTAATCAGAAGTTTTTATTTGATGTGAATGTTTATTTAGAAGTTTTATTTATCTTATATGTTTATATATCGATGAGAATGTTTAATTAGAAGTTTTATTTACCATGTATATGTATATCGTTGTGAATGTTTAACCCATATATATATATCGATGTGAATGTTTAATCAGAAGTTTTTTACCATATGGTAAATTAAAACTTTTTTATTTACCATATATATATATATCGATGTGAATGTTTAATCAGATTTTTATTAAACACTTACAAGTACATATTTATATATATGGTAAATAAAAACTTGTGATTAAACACTTACAACGATATATATATTATATATATATATATCCATGTGAATTTTTAATCAGAAGTTTTTATTTACCATATATAGATATATCGATGTGAATTTTTAATCAGAAGTTTCTATTTACCATATATAAATATATATATCGATGTGAATGTTTAATCAGAAAATTTTATTTACCGTATATATATCGATGTGGATTTTAATTAGAAGTTATATTTACCATGTATATGTATATCGTTGAGAATGTTTAATCACAAGTTTCTATTTAGCATATATATGTCGTTATGAATATTTAATCAGAGGTTTTTATTTAACATATATATATATAAATATGTCCTTGTAAGTGTTTAATCAAATATTTTTATTTATCATATATCGATGTGAATATTTAATCAGAAGTTTTTATTTACCAATATATATATATGGTAAATAAACTTCTGAATAAACATTTACAACGATATATAAGTTTTTATTACCATATATATATATTGTTGTGAATTTTTAATGAGAAGTTTTTATTTACCATACATATATATCGTTGTGAATTTTTAATAAGAATATTTTATTTGTGATTAAAAAGTCCTCACGATATATATATGGTAAATAAAAACTTCTTATTAAAAATTCACAACCATATGTATATATATTGTAAATATAAACTTCTGATTAAAAATT
>NW_013859273.1:0-344 GCF_000517525.1 Limulus polyphemus
AGCCTTTGAGCCTCTAGGCTTATGTTATGATTACACCCTTCTCCACAGCGTGTGTAATTTACATTCGAGCAATTTCCGATTTGTCTCCTGTAGTGTTCGTGTAGTTAAACCTATCGAGTTTTTAAATGTGATTTAGCAACTGCCAGTAATTTATATGGTGCTCATAAGCATGATTTTCCAGCATATACACTAATCTGCATTGATTTTCTTACTGTTGTGTCACATTAATTAACATGAGTATAGGTCGTCTAAATAATGGCAGTTAAAGTGAAACCAGGTCCAGATGTGCCTAACTAGTCCTGAGTTTCAACTATAATTGTGTAATTTAAATATAACTTGTAGTT
>NW_013859274.1:0-331 GCF_000517525.1 Limulus polyphemus
AGAAAGAAACACTAATAGTTTGGTGTTGAAATAGTTGCTGTCATTACATGGTGTAAAGTGGGACTCAGCCCACTCCACACAACAAAAAATCGGCCATGATAATGTATTTTCAACATAGCATTTAAAACATGCAGTGACATAAATCTACAACACGGACTAGAAACAATATCCGAGACATTTATAAACAAAAGTAATTTCTCTAAACAAATCGTCGCTAGAACCTTAGCTAACTATAAAAACAAATTCAACAACACCAAAGAAGAAACAGAAAACACTATAAACTCTTAAGAATGGTGAAAATTACACTAACACATTAATTTCGCGCAAAGCT
>NW_013859275.1:0-375 GCF_000517525.1 Limulus polyphemus
AACCATATTTTCGTGCATTTTCCCTAACGTTTTGAAAACCTTTAGATACTGACGAAATTATTACAGCACTGATACATTATTGTTTCTCTAAGTTAATTATCTTTTTTGTGGGTTCCGCAATAGTGTACATTGCTCTTCGTATTATTTCCAACTTTTTCTTTTTCTCGTTAATGTTATTTTTAGTGTTATTCTTTTTGCAGCTTTTCTGTGTTGTATGAACATTATCGAAATACATGGTCTTTAATTTATTTATATTGTTTCTATATCGTTTTTATATGCACTATTCCATCATTACGTTTTTTGTCTCTGCTTTCTATTTATATCTTAACACTATTTATATAGCCTAATTGGAACACCAACAATTGTCATGGTGCT
>NW_013859276.1:0-594 GCF_000517525.1 Limulus polyphemus
AGCGACTAATTAGTAAACTTCTCTAGCGACTACTTAGTAAACTTATCTAACGACTACTTAGTAAACTTCTCTAACGACTATTTAGGAAACTTCTCTAACGACTACTTAGTAAACTTCTTTAACGACTACTTAGTAACCTTATCTAACGACTACTTAGGAAACTTCTCTAACGACTATTTAGTAAACTTCTCTAACGACTACTTAGTAAACTTCTTTAACGACTACTTAGTAAACTTCTGTAACAACTATTTAGTAAACTTCTGTAACGACTACTTAGTAAACTTCTCTAACGACTACTTAGTAAACTTCTGTAACAACTATTTAGTAAACTTCTGTAACAACTAGAGAAGTTTACTAAGTAGTCGTTAGAGAAGTTTACTAAAGAGAAGTTTACTAAGTAGTCGTTAAAACGACTATTTAGTAAACTTCTCTAACGACTACTTAGTAAACTTCTGTGACGACTACTTAGTAAACTTCTCTAACGACTACTTAGTAAACATCAGTAACGACTACTTAGTAAACTTCTTTAACGACTACTTAGTAAACTTGTGTAACGACTATTTAGTAAACTTCTGTAACGACTACTTAGTAAAC
>NW_013859277.1:0-991 GCF_000517525.1 Limulus polyphemus
AACAAAAGACATTAGTATAAAGTGAAACACAGATTGTACATCTGACATCAAAGGATGTCGATAAAAAGTGTAACACAAGTTCCAAAACTGACAACAAAATACATTAGTATAAAGTAAAACACAGGTTCCACAAATGACAACAAAAGACATTAGTATAAGGTGGAACACAAATTCTACATCTGACATCAAATGAATGTTGGTATAAAGTGAAACAAAGGTTCTACATCTGACATCAAAGGATGTTGGTATAAAGTGAAACACAGGTTCTACATCTGATAACAAAGGATGTTGGTATGAAGTAAAACACAGGTTCTACATCTTAAAACCACGGATTTTGGTAGTCTTTTGTTGTTAATTGTGGAACATGTGTTTTACTTTGTGTTTAACTTTATACTAATGAACCTGTGTTTTAATTTATTACCAACATCCTTTGTTGTCAGATGTAGAACCTTAGTTTCACTTTATACTAATGTCTGTTGTTTTCAGTTGTTTAACCTGTGTTTTACTTTATACTAATGTCTTTTGTTGTCAGTTGTGGAACCTTATTTCTACTTTCTACCAATATTCTTTGTTTTCAGATGTAGAACCATGTTTCACTTTATACCAACATTCTTTGATGGCAGATGTAGAACCTTTATAACAACATTTTTGATGTCAGATGTAGAACCTGTGTTTCACTTTATACCAACATTCTTTGATGTCAGATGCAGAACATGTGTTTCACTTTATACTAATGTTTTTTATTTTCAGTTGTGGAACCTGTGTTTTACTTTATACTAATGTCTTTTGTTGTCAGTTGTGGAACCTGTGTTTTACTTTATACTAATGTCATTTGTTGTCAGTTGTGGAACCTGTGGGTAAAACAAAAGTTCCATAACTGGCAACAAAAGACATTAGTATAAAGTGATACACAGGTTCTACATCTGACAACAAAGGATGTTGGTATAATGTAAAAAACAGTTTCCACATCTGACAACAAGAGACATTAGTA
>NW_013859278.1:0-230 GCF_000517525.1 Limulus polyphemus
ATCTAACCATTAGTCAATACCAAACATTGTTCATCTAACCATTAGCCAATACCAAACATTGTTCATCTAACCATTAGCCAATACCTAACATTGTTTATCTAAACATTAGCCAATACCAAACATTGTTCAAACTCACTCTTAGCCAATACCGAACATTCTTACCATTTTATGAGAAACATTATTCATCTAACCATGAGCCAATATCAAACATCATGGTTAGATGAACAAAG
>NW_013859279.1:0-343 GCF_000517525.1 Limulus polyphemus
TTTATACATGTTGACTTTATAATAAAAACTGAACAGAAGCTTCATTAGTCGGTTTATACATGTTGACGTTATAATAAAAACTGAACAGAGGCTTCATTAGTCGGTTTATAAGTGTTGACGTTATAATAAAAACTGAACAGAGGCTTCATTAGTCGGTTTATACATGTTGACGTTATAATAAAAACTGAACAGAAGCTTCATTAGTTGGTTTATAAGTGTTGACATTATAATAAAAACTGAACAGAAGCTTCATTAGTCGGTTTATAAGTGTTGACATTATAATAAAAACTGAACAGAAGCTTCATTAGTCGGTTTATAAGTGTTGACATTATAATAAAAACTG
>NW_013859280.1:0-344 GCF_000517525.1 Limulus polyphemus
AACATACCTTATATAGGGAAACTACAAGCATTATACAACCAATAGTATTACTTAAAGGAACAATAAATAAACCAGATAACATACCTTATATTGGGAACCTATAAACTCTGTATGCTCAATACTATTACTGAAAGGAACAAAAAATAAATGAGATAACATACCTTATATAATGAACCTACAAATAATATATAACCAATAGTATTACTGAAAGGAACATTAAATAAACAAGATAACATACCTTATATAGGGAAACTACAAACATTATAAAAGCAATAGCATTACTGAAAGGAACTATAAATAAACGAGATAACATACCTTATATAGAGAACCTACAAACATTATAC
>NW_013859281.1:0-344 GCF_000517525.1 Limulus polyphemus
TTTAACTATCTAGTCTTCATGGTACTTAGTTGTTGTTTAACTAT
Organism: Limulus polyphemus; assembly: GCF_000517525.1. Taxonomy (NCBI): domain Eukaryota; kingdom Metazoa; phylum Arthropoda; class Merostomata; order Xiphosura; family Limulidae; genus Limulus; species Limulus polyphemus. The sequence continues at coordinate 45 of NW_013859281.1, forward strand.
CTACTCTTCATCGTACTTAGTTGTTGTTTAACTATCTAATCTTCATGGTACTTAGTTGTTGTTTAACTATCTAATCTTCATGGTACTTAGTTGTTGTTTAACTATTTACTCTTCATGGTACTTAGTTGTTGTTTAACTATCTAATCTTCGTGGTACTTAGTTGTTGTTTAACTATCTAATCTTCATGGTACTTAGTTGTTGTTTAACTATATACTCTTCATGGTACTTAGTTGTTGTTTAACTATCTTATCTTCATGGTACTTAGTTGTTGTTTAACTATCTACTCTTCATGGTACTTAG
>NW_013859282.1:0-344 GCF_000517525.1 Limulus polyphemus
TAACATATTATAAAACATACAGTATGTTTCTACAGAATAACATATTATAAATCATACAGTATGTTTCTACAGAATAACATATTATAAATCATACAGTATGTTTCTAGAGAATAACATATTATAAAACATACAGTATGTTTCTACAGAATGACATATAAAACATACAATATGTTTCTACGGGATAACATATTATAAAACATAGTGTTTTTACAGAATAACTTGTGTTTCTACAGAATAACATTATAAATCATACAGTGTGTTTCTACAGAATAACATATTATAAATCATACAGTATGTTTCTATAGAATAACATATTATAAATCATACAGTATGTTTCTAGAGAA
>NW_013859283.1:0-344 GCF_000517525.1 Limulus polyphemus
AAATGAGATAACATTTAGGTAATATGGGTGTTTTACCTAGTGTATTATTCTCCAAAGCTTGCCGACAACATATACGACTTACCGTTACACCTGAGGTAAGATTTATGTATCGGTATGTTGGCTAGTATATTAGTAAACAAATACTGACAATGTATCCGACTGACTTACCTTAACAAATGAGGATAACATTTAGGTAATATGGGTGTTTTACCTAGTGTATTATTCTCCAAAGCTTGCCGACAACATATACGACTTACCGTTACACCTGAGGTAAGATTTATGTATCGGTATGTTGTATATTAGTAAACAAATACTGACAATGTATCCGACTGACTTACCTTAAG
>NW_013859284.1:0-344 GCF_000517525.1 Limulus polyphemus
TTCACTGTTAACAATATTTTCAGCCATGCATTATATAGGTACCTTCACTGTTAACAATATTTTCAGCCATTCATGATATAGGTACCTTCACTGTTAACAATATTTTCAGCCATTCATCATATAGGTACATTCACTGTTAACGATATTTTCAGCCATTCATCATATAGGTACCTTCACTGTTAACAATATTTTCAGCCATTCATTATATAGGTACATTCACTGTTAACAATATTTTCAGCCATTCATTATATAGGTACCTTCACTGTTAACAATATTTTCAGCCATTCATTATATAGGTACCTTCACTGTTAACAATATTTTCAGCCATTCATCATATAGGTACA
>NW_013859285.1:0-344 GCF_000517525.1 Limulus polyphemus
AATTACAAACAAACTTTCCAATTTATCCATTAGAGTTATACTGACTGAAACAAACAACTGCTACAAACAGGGTCGAACCAAATAACAACAACAAAAAACAAACCAAAAAAAACAACACGAAATTATTAAACTTTGACAACCACACATATCCAAAATAAAACTTTGAAACAGTTGGAACACAAATTTTATCACTGAAAAAAAAACCACAGTTAATAAATTCATGCCTCCACAGATATCCAAAATAAAACTTTGAAACAGCTGGAACACAAATTTTATCACTGAAAAAAAACCACAGTTAATAAATTCATGCCTCCACAAATACCCAAAATAAAACTTTGAAACAG
>NW_013859286.1:0-342 GCF_000517525.1 Limulus polyphemus
ACTTTGAGAATATTGTCACATGATTTGGCATTCAAAATAAAGTGTCATGCGTTGTTACAGACAATGCCTCAAATATGGTAAATACCTTTCGCGTGCTTGTAGAGGCAGAGATATGTAACAAATTTGTTATTATATATTTATTTTAATATCGACGTTTGTTTGGATCAAGTTTCATATTTAAAAACATACATAGCTTATACTGTTAAATATGTATTGCGAAACTCCCGCCTATTCTCCAAAGTTGTGGAAGATCCTCGAGAGTAAAAATCAACAATATATGTATGTACGTAAACGCTTAAATGTAGCTTTGTATTGTTGCGTAATCTGAATTTTCTAGAAAGC
>NW_013859287.1:0-343 GCF_000517525.1 Limulus polyphemus
ACATTAGTATAACAATTCGTGAAGTTTGTCATAAAAACGTACACTGATCTAACAGTTTGTTGAGCATGTCTGTATCTTACGTAAGGGGGCGCTTTGACAGCTCTTATTGCTTACACTTGTCTAATAATGGTAGATACTAACATGATTGTTTCTTGTAGATTGATTTATTATCAGACATTTCCTTTTTTTTTTTTTAGATTTCGGTCTAAGAATGTTTGTTTTTAGTAAAATAATTATTGGTTTTAGTGAGGAGCAAATCCGCACAGGGGGATATTTGCGCTCTCCGTAGGGACCGAAGCCTGGATGTTAGTGTTATAAACCCCCTAACTTACCGCTGGGCTAG
>NW_013859288.1:0-343 GCF_000517525.1 Limulus polyphemus
CTTCAATTTCATTTCAAAGTCGCTGATTATCCTTGAGTACGGTGAAGTCCATCATTAAGAAGTGGAATATGCTTCATACCACACAGTCACTACCCAGATCAGGTCGCCCTTCCAAACTAAGCAGCCAGGCAGGCAAGAAACAGATTAGGGATGCAAAAGTGACTTTGACAGAAAGTTCCATGTCTGAGATTGGAGTCAGTGTTCATACATCGACAAAATCCTGGTCCCTACACAAAGCTGTCCTGTATGGGTGAGTGGCGAGAAGGAAGCCATTACTGAAAAAGAATAATCTTAAATCTCGTGTGGAGTTTGCAACAAAGCATATAAATGATACCGCAGACGT
>NW_013859289.1:0-342 GCF_000517525.1 Limulus polyphemus
GGAATTATATTAACTATTTTTTATGCGAAGTTTTTTTAATGCGTTTCTTTATTTCTTTTGTTAACCTAACCTTGTTTGTGACTTCAAGCTTATCAGTTGGCCAGTTGCTGTTATAAGAATTGTCTACTGCATATTATACTACCAAAGGATTTTTTTATTGCCCTTGGGTAAGTTCTCGTCTAGTTGGCTACTCAATTGGTAAGGGTACATCGTGTTTCACCCATATAATCGACAGGACGGGATAGTTGGTACACAACTCCATCTACCGTTTCTGGAAGAATGAGGACAAGTAAGTTAAGTAGTACGTTATGTGGTTCGAATACTACTTTGATATTGAAAGAT
>NW_013859290.1:0-343 GCF_000517525.1 Limulus polyphemus
AGTATAGCTGTAATAAGTTATGTCACCTGTAGAGTATAGCCTTAAAGAGTTACTGTCCAATGTAGAGTAAAGCAGGTGTGAATTACTGTTCCATGTAGAGTGTAGGTGTGGTGAGTTACTATTCCATTTAGAGTACAGCCGTGGTGAGTTACTGCCCACTATATTGTATACCTGTGATGAGTTACTGTCCAATGTAGAGTTTAGCTGTAATGAGTTACTGTCCCATGTGGAGTATAGCTGTGGTGATTTACGGTAACATGTAGAGTATAGCTGTTGCGAGTTACTGTTCCGTGTGAAGTATAGCTATGATGAGTTACTGTCCCATGTAGACTATAGCTGTGGT
>NW_013859291.1:0-343 GCF_000517525.1 Limulus polyphemus
TCTCGACTTTACAAGGAGATTAAAAATTCCTATTACTGGCTTCTTCGCTTTTTCTATCGAAAGCTTGGTGTTTCAATAGAACCTCAGCTTTCATCATTATACCTTTTCTTTGTTTAGTTATCGAATACTAATTTTATGGCTTTATACAATAGAGTAACATTATACGATTGGATATTCTGGTTTTATTTGTTTTGCCAGTAATGTATGTTTTTGGCTATTCGCCTATTTTCGACTTTGGAACGCTCTGGATAGCTGAAAAGCAAAATATACACCGGAGACAGAGCGAATATGCCAGGTAGCTCTTCATATCTAGTTTCTGATTACCTGTATGTGTATTGATTTT
>NW_013859292.1:0-478 GCF_000517525.1 Limulus polyphemus
AATGAGGATTAATTCTAGGTTACATTTATCTTAACTGATAAGGATTAATTCTAAGTTACCCTTATGTTAACTGATAAGGATTAATTCTAGGTTACACTGATGTTAACTGATAAGGATTCATTTTATGTTACACTGATGTTAACTGATAAGGATTAATTCTAGGTTACACTGATGTTAACTGATAAGGTTTAATTTTATGTTACACTGATGTTAACTAATGAGGATTAATTCTAGGTTACACTTATGTTAACTGATAAGGTTTAATTTTATGTTACACTGATGTTAACTAATGAGGATTAATTCTAGGTTACACTGATGTTAACCGATAAGGATTAATTTTATGTTACACTGATGTTAACTGATAAGGATTAATTTTATGTTACACTGATGTTAACTGATAAGGATTAATCTTATGTTACACTGATGCGATGGTCAATCCCACTATTCGTTGGTAAAAGAGTAGCCCAAGAGTTGGCGG
>NW_013859293.1:0-343 GCF_000517525.1 Limulus polyphemus
TTCTCTCAAGCAGGGTGCAAAACACCTGCTTGTAGAAAATCAATTATTAGCTTCAAATATTGATTTTTCTCCTGCTCTGCTTTAATATCTACACATGGTTTCACTTCACCATCATCAACTCCTTCAGTCACTTTGACTTCAGCTTGATGACACCTGGTTAGTTTAACCTCTATTTTAACATTTACCGGAACTTGGCCTTTGTTGTTCCCAAACGTCATTTTATCAAAATTAATTACAAACTTCCTCGGTAGTAAGTAGTCCAACCCTAATATGCATTGGTCTTCAATGTCAGCCAAGTATATTTTGTGTCTGTTCTTCATGCTCATGAGCTCAATAGTTACCC
>NW_013859294.1:0-343 GCF_000517525.1 Limulus polyphemus
ATATATATTGTTACGTCTCCGTTTGTTAATTGATTTTCCGTAACTTAAGCGACACAAGTTCTTTCTCAATAAAAACTGGTTTATTCTTTCCGAATATGACTTTACCGATACACTCAACTTCAACAATCGCGCTAAACAAACGCTATAACAACGAACGTGCTCAATAATACTTCTGACTGCAGATCAATTACTCACTGTCTACACACATATTACCGCGTCACGTTGTCCCCCTCTTTTATATACCAGTCTACCCTCCATCTAGTAATTACTAGAGCATTCGCCAAGATACGGGATAGTTTTAGAAACGTGGCGTCACACCAGTCATGTGACCCGCTGACGCAAC
>NW_013859295.1:0-344 GCF_000517525.1 Limulus polyphemus
TATAACAACACTATAATTCACGTCTCACGTGCTCGACAATACTGAATTACACACTCTCTGACTGCAGTTCAATTACTCATTACCTACACACATTGTCACGTCACGCCGTGACCATCTTATATATACCAGCCACCCCCAATCTAGCAAATGCTAGAGCACTCCTGAAGGAACAGGATAGTTCTAGAAAACGGGTGGCATGATACTAGTCACGTGATCTAGCTGACGCAACACTTCCCCCTCCTTAGTATTGTTCGTCCCGAACAATAGCCACTTACAATAAACCAATAACAATTAACAATAACTTAATTAAATGTACAGAATTACAAACACACAAATTACATTTC
>NW_013859296.1:0-419 GCF_000517525.1 Limulus polyphemus
AGACACAAGATTTAACAATACTGTGTACTCTCAATAACAAGACATAAGATTTAACAATAATGTTTACTCTCAATAAGAAGACACAAGAATTTAAAATACTATGTACTGTCAAAAAGAAGACACAAGATTTAACAATACTGTGTACTGTCAATAAGAAGACACAAGATTTAACAATACTATGTACTATCAATAAGAAGAAAGATTTAACAATACTGTGTACTGTCAATAAAAAGACATAAAGGTTTAACAATTCTGTGTACTATCAATAAGAAGACACAAGATTTAACGACACTGTGTACTGTCAATAAGAAGACACAAGATTTAACAATACTGTGTGTTCTCAAGATTTAACAATACTGTGTCCTGTCAATAAGAAGATAACAGGATTTAACGATACTCTGTACTGTCAGTAAGAAGAC
>NW_013859297.1:0-343 GCF_000517525.1 Limulus polyphemus
ACTTGAGGAGTTTGATATAGTCTAATAAGACACTTGAAGAGTTTGATATAATCTAACAAGACACTTGAGGAGTTAATATTGTCTAACAAGACACTTGAAGAGTTTGATATAATCTAACAAGACACTTGAAGAGTGATATAATCTAACAAGACACTTGAAGAGTTTGATATAGTCTAACAAGACACTTGAAGAGTTTGACATAATCTAACAAGACACTTGAAGAGTTTGATATAGTCTAACAAGACACTTGAAGAGTTTGATATAGTCTAACAAGACACTTGAGGAGTTTGATATAGTCTAACAAGACACTTGAAGAGTTTGATATAGTCTAACAAGACACTTG
>NW_013859298.1:0-344 GCF_000517525.1 Limulus polyphemus
ACCTAATACATGAAGATAGTCAAAATATAGCCGGAAGAAGCCTCCATCTCTGGTCTTCAGAACTAAACTTTCCCTAAACATATCTAATACATGAACATATTCAAAATATAGCTAGAAGAAGCCTCCATCTCTGGTCTTCAGAACTAAACTTTCCCTAAACATACCTAATACATGAAGATAGTCAAAATATAGCCGGAAGAAGCCTCCATCTCTGGTCTTCAGAACTAAACTTTCCTTAGCCATACCTAATACATGAAGATAGTCAAAATATAGCCAGAAGAAGCCTCCCTCTTTGGTCTTTAGAACTAAACTTTCCTTAGCTATACCTAATACATGAAGATAGT
>NW_013859299.1:0-340 GCF_000517525.1 Limulus polyphemus
CTTTAACGTGTATGGCCAATATTTGGATTATTGTGGATTTGCAGTATGTTCCTTTAACGTGTATGGCCAATATTTGGATTATTGTGGATTTAGCGATATGTCTCTTTAACATGTATGACCAATATTTGAATTATTGTAGATTTAGCGGTATGTCTCTTTAACATGTATGACCAATATTTGGATTATTGTAGATTTAGCGGTATGTTCCTTTAACGTGTATGACCAATATTTGAATTGTTGTGGATTTAGCGGTATGTCTCTTTAACATGTATGACCAATATTTGAATTATTGTAGATTTAGCGGTATGTCTCTTTAACATGTATGACCAATATTTTAATA
>NW_013859300.1:0-343 GCF_000517525.1 Limulus polyphemus
CGTCCCTAATTTAGCAGTGAAAGACTAAAGGGAAAGCAGCTAGTCATCACCACCCACTGCTGACTATTGGGCTACTCTTTTATCAACGAATTGTGGGATTGACCGTCACATTATAACGCCCCCACGGCTGAAAGGGCGAACATTTTTGGTGTGACGGGGATTCGAACCCGCGACACGCAGTTTGCGAGTCCAGCGCCCTAACCACCTGTCGAATTTGTAAATGTTGACTTTAACACTATTGCACATTGTAATGTACAGGCAACAAATCTATATCCCTTGCTTTCTTAATACACGTACAAATGTAATAATTCTGTAGTTCAATGCTCTTACTTCCAGGTAACAG
>NW_013859301.1:0-558 GCF_000517525.1 Limulus polyphemus
CAATTACCGATGTTACTACAGTGGTTTTAAGATTGGTTCAATTACCGATGTTACTACAGTGGTTTTAAGATTGGTTCAATTACCCATGAACCTACACTGGTTTTATGACTGGTTTAATTACCGATGTCACTATTGATAAATGTAATGAACAATGGACTATCACACATGACCAACCTAGTACCATTATACAAATGTAACGAACAATGGACTATCACACATGACCAACCTAGTACCATTATACAAATGTAACGAACAATGGAATATCACACATGACCAACCTAGTACCATTATACAAATGTAACGAACAATGGAATATCACACATGACTAACCTAGTACCATTATACAAATGTAATGAACAATGGAATATCACATATGACTAACCTAGTACCATTATACAAATGTAATGAATATGTGATATTCCATTGTGTGATATTCCATTGTTCATTACATTTGTATAATGGTACTAGGTTGGTCATGTGTGATATTCCATTATTCGTTACATTTCTATAATGGTACTAGCTTGGTCAATGGGACCAACCTAGTACCATTATACAAAT
>NW_013859302.1:0-343 GCF_000517525.1 Limulus polyphemus
TAGGCTAGCATATAAAAAAAGAATTACTAACAGAGAGTGTCTCCAAGTTAAAATGTAACATGACAAAGTTATCTCTTATCGTAACTTTGCCAAGTAGCATTAATTAACTGTACTGTAAATAGAAACCTGTACTCTACTATCCTGTGGCCAAGTAGCAATAATGAACTGTACTGTAAATAGAAACCTGTACTCTACTATCCTGTGGCCAAGTAGCAATAATTAACTGTATTGTAAATAGAAACCTGTACTCTACTATCCTGTAGCCAAGTAGCAATAATTAACTGTATTGTAAATAGAAACCTGTACTCTACTATCCTGTGGCCAAATAGCAATAATGAACTGT
>NW_013859303.1:0-342 GCF_000517525.1 Limulus polyphemus
TTAAATCTTGTGTGTTCTTATTGATACTACACAGTATTTCTCAATCTTTTCTCTTCTTATTGACAGTACACAGTATTGTTAAATCTTGTGTCTTCTTATTGACAGTACACAGTATAGTTAAATCTTGTGTCTTCTTATTGACAGTACACAGTATTGTTAAATCGTGAGTCTTCTTATTGACAGTACACAGTATCGTTAAATCTTGTGTCTTCTTATTGAAAGTACCCAGTATTGTTAAATCTTGCGTCTTCTTATTGACAGTACACAGTATCGTTAAATCTTGTGTCTTCTTATTGAAAGTACACAGTATCGTTAAATCTTGTGTCTTCTTATTGACAGTAC
>NW_013859304.1:0-343 GCF_000517525.1 Limulus polyphemus
GGGTATTGTAGCTGATTTAAGTGCTGTGACATACAGATCAACGGATGCAGCAACGCTTACTGGAATCTGACCTTTGTTGTTTCCAATCGTCATTTTATCGAAGTTAACTACACACTTCCTCGGTAGTAAATAGTCCAATCCTAATATGCATTGGTTTTCAATGTCAGCCAAGTATACTTTCTGTCTGTTCTTCATGCCCATGAGCTCAATACTTACCCACACTGGTCCCCACAACTTTGATAATGTTCTGTCACACCCCAGAGCTTCTGTACAGCTTCTGGTACTCCTTTGTTATCCAGCACCATGATGCTCACAAGGGTTTGCTGAGATGCAGAATCTATGA
>NW_013859305.1:0-343 GCF_000517525.1 Limulus polyphemus
GTTCCGGCTCTATACTAATGTTTATAACTCTATAATAAAAATCCAGCTCTATACTAATGTTTATAACTCTATACTAAAGTTCCGGCTCTATACTAGTGTTTATAACTCTATTATAATAATCTGGCTCTATACTAATGTTTATTACTTTATTATAAAGATCCATCTCTACTAATGTTTATAATTCTATACTAAAGTTCCGGCTCTATACTAATGTTTATAACTCTATTCTAAAGTTCCAGCTCTATACTAATGTTTATAACTGTATTCTAAAGTACCGGCTCTATACTAATGTTTATAACACTATTATATAGATCCGGCTCTATGCTAATGTTTATAACTCTAT
>NW_013859306.1:0-540 GCF_000517525.1 Limulus polyphemus
TAATCGTTATGATATTGAAACACCGGTGTATTAATCTAATGTATGGCAATCATATTATCTTTTATCTAAAACTATGGTAATCGTTATGGTATTGAAACACCGTGTATTAATCTAATGTATGGCAATCATATTATCTTTTATCTAAAACTATGGTAATCGTTATGGTATTGAAACACCGTGTATTAATCTAATGTATGGCAATCATATTATCTTTTATCTAAAACTATGGTAATCGTTATGGTATTGAAACACGGTGTATTAATCTAATGTATGACAATCATATTATCTTTTATTTAAAACTATGGTAATCGTTATGATATTGAAACACCGGTGTATTAATCTAATGTATGACAATCATATTATCTTTTATCTAAAACTATGGTAATCGTTATGATATTGAAACACCGGTGCATTAATCTAATGTATGACAATCATATTATCTTTTATCTAAAACTATGGTAATCGTTATGATATTGAAACACCGGTGTATTAATCTAATGTATGGCAATCATATTATCTTTTATCTAAAACTATGGTAAT
>NW_013859307.1:0-344 GCF_000517525.1 Limulus polyphemus
GACTTGTAAACTTTACCTGGCACTTAACTTGAACACTTATGACTTGTAAACTTGAACAGTTATGACTTGTAAACTTTACCTGGTACTTAACTTGAACACTTGTGACTTGTAAACTTTACCTGGCACTTAACTTGAACACTTATGACTTGTAAACTTGAACAGTTATGACTTGTAAACTTTACCTGGTACTTAACTTGAACACTTATGACTTGTAAACTTTACCTGGTACTTAACTTGAACACTTATGACTTGTAAACTTTACCTAGCACTTAACTTGAACACTTATGACTTGTAAACTTTACCTGGTACTCCAATACATTGAAGACAGAATTTTATTTTCAATT
>NW_013859308.1:0-343 GCF_000517525.1 Limulus polyphemus
TTATACAGACACACAACAGATAAGAGCTGGGAGATTATCATATCATACAGACACACACGACAGATAAGAAGAGCTGGGAGATTATCATATCATACAGACACACACAACAGATAAGAAGAGCTGGGAGATTATCATATCATACAGACACACAAAACAGATAAGAAATGCTGGGAGATTTTCATATTATACAGAGACACACAACAGATAAAAGCTGGGAGATTATCATATTACACAGACATGTGACAGAAATGGGGAACTGTAAGATTATTATATTATACAGGAACACACAACAAAGAGCTTGGAGATTATCATATTACATGGATATACATAGACACAAGAATAG
>NW_013859309.1:0-343 GCF_000517525.1 Limulus polyphemus
CATGTACAATTAGAAATATCCACAACGTTGTAAACTGATCCTGTTACTGGTTTAAAACACTTATAGTTAGAAATATACACAGCGTTGGAAACTGATCCTGCTACTGGTTTAAAACATTTACAATTAGAAATATCCAAAACGTTGTATACTGATTCTGTTTCTGGTTTAAATAACTTACAGTAAAAAATATCCACAACGTTGTAAACTGACCCTATTGCTGGTTTAAAACACCTACAATTAGAAATATTCACAACGTTGTAAACTGACCCTGTAGCTGGTTTAAAACACCTACAATTAGAAATATCCACAACGTTGTAAACTGACCCTGTTGCTGGTTTTAAAA
>NW_013859310.1:0-341 GCF_000517525.1 Limulus polyphemus
CAAAATTAGAAATAAAGAGAATTGACAGACAAAACACGTAGAACAAACCCTAATTATAAGAAAATGATAGTTTGCTCTAGCAAACACTCTAAACCAAACAGACATCACGTAACTCGATATTTATATAAATAAACGACGCAAAAAGAGATTTTACTGAAAATTGGGCATCACAGATAGATAGAGATATCACGCTGCTGTACGGTACAGCAGTATCCTTTGATAATGTTACACTAGGTTTGTTAAACAAGTAGTACTACATTCTTTACCTCTTGTCTTAGAATTTTAATTTTATTACCTTATTAAATTCATCAAACATTATAAAACGGATTGTAGTATAACTG
>NW_013859311.1:0-343 GCF_000517525.1 Limulus polyphemus
CCTGGACCATGACAACACCAAAGCCTGTTGGCATGCACCACCTTTGGCTTACCTCGCCGACAACATTTTATTCGGAAAGTCACGTCTTAAAGACGATCCACTATGTCATATGGGCCTTCCCATGGAGAAGACAACTTAGGAGACTTCCCTTTGGTCTTCCTGGGATTATACAACCACAGCTTGTCTCCTGGTTCAAAGCTGACCTCAGTAGATCTCTTATCATAAGATAACTTCATCGAATCAGCAGACGTTTTCAAGTTTGAACGCACTTGATGGTGAATATCATTCATCCTTTCCGATAACACTTTCACGAACTCTGAAACAATTTCAGGCACCTCTTCGT
>NW_013859312.1:0-314 GCF_000517525.1 Limulus polyphemus
GTAAACTCACTTTCTGGTGCTTCTTCGTTGGATATAACAGCTCCTTCGGAAACGACTGGTGTCTCCATATTTCTTGTAAAACCTACTTCATTAAGAACTTTTAATTCACTGCAATAGTTTTGACAAAAAAATAAACCCGACGTTCCTACAAACAACACAACGTCGCTTTCAGATAAAAACTAATGAAACTAGTATATTATCAACGTCACGTTCATTATGTGCTTGAAAACCGGAACTGTAGCAGAAACTTACACCACCTAAAGATGAGAACGGCACTTTATACAACCCATGGACTAATAAACAAAGGACCCAAT
>NW_013859313.1:0-343 GCF_000517525.1 Limulus polyphemus
TGTCAATAAGAAGACACAAGATTTAACGATACTGTGTACTGTCAATAAGAAGACACAGATTTAACGATACTGTGTACTCTCAATAAGAAGACACAATATTTAACAATACTGTGTACTGTCAATAAGAAGACACAAGATTTAACAATACTGTGTACTTTCAATAAGAAGACACAAGATTTATAAATACTGTGTACTATCAATAAGAACACACAAGATTTAACGATAATGTGTACTCTAAGTAATAAAACACAAGATTTAACGATACTGTGTACTATCAATAAGAAGACACAAGATTTAACGATACTGTGTACTGTCAATAAGAAGACACAAGATTTAACGATAC
>NW_013859314.1:0-341 GCF_000517525.1 Limulus polyphemus
GAGTATTTACTGCACCTGGGAAAGGGTACACTACGTAGAGTATTTACTACACCATGGATAGGTACAATATGTCGAGTATTTACTACACCAGGGATAGGGTACACTATGTAGAGTATTTACTGCACCAGTGATAGGGTACAGTGTGTAGAGTATTTACTGCACCAGGAATATAGTACACTATGTAGAGTATTTACTGCACCAGGGATAGGGTACACTATCTAGAGTATGTACTTCACCAGGGATAGGGTACACTATGTAGAGTATTTTCTGCACCGAGGATACGGTACAGTATGTAGAGTATTTATTGCACCGGAGATAGGGTACTTATGTAGAGTATTTAC
>NW_013859315.1:0-343 GCF_000517525.1 Limulus polyphemus
TGCTGCACAGCAATGCTACCAATATAGAACAGTGACATGCTTCACAGCAATGTCACCAATATAGAACAGTGACATGCTTCACAGCAATGTTATCAATATAGGACAGTGACATGCTGCACAGCAATGTCACCAATATAGAACAGTGACATGCTGCACAGCAATGTTATCAATATAGATCAGTGACATGCTGCACAGCAATGTCACCAATATAGAACAATGACATGCTTCACAGCAATGTCACCAATATAGAACAGTGACATGCTGCACAGCAATGTTATCATTCTAGATCAGTGACATGCTGCACAGCAATGTCACCAATATAGAACAGTGACATGCTTCACAG
>NW_013859316.1:0-343 GCF_000517525.1 Limulus polyphemus
ACAAGCTTATAGGTTAAAACAAGTTTTAACTGTACTTTGAACAAGCTTATAGGTTAAAACAAGTTTTAACTGTACTTTGAACAAGCTTATAGGTTAAAACAAGTTTTAACTGTACTTTGAACAAGCTTATAGGTTAAAACAAGTTTTAACTGTACACTGAACAAGCTTATAGGTTAAAACAAGTTTTAACTGTACTTTGAACAAGCTTATAGGTTAAAACAAGTATTAACTGTACTTTGAACAAGCTTATAGGTTAAAACAAGTATTAACTGTACATTGAACAAGCTTATAGGTTAAAACAAGTATTAACTGTAAATTGAACAAGCTTATAGGTTAAAACAAG
>NW_013859317.1:0-343 GCF_000517525.1 Limulus polyphemus
CTGTATACTCGCGCGTTTGAACGCTATTCAGTCACTATTTTCTGTATACTCGCGCGTTTGAACGCTATTCAGTCACTATTTTCTGTATACTCGCGCGTTTGAACGCTATTCATCGTGTGTTGTTAGATCACTTCTTGTTAGAAGTTTATTTTAAAACTACCCATGTAAACAGTGTTTATATCAACAAACCGACAGGTTCCTCGTAAGGCTTATCTTTCTGTTCCCCATCATTCAGCAGACACTAATATAAATAAATCCGACATCAAGTCAGTTCTTTAAACTTGAGTAACTTAAAATGCACGGGTTAACGTGAGTCGTTTGCTTAACTTGTAATATTAGGGTT
>NW_013859318.1:0-343 GCF_000517525.1 Limulus polyphemus
CATCTATTTTGTGTGACTGGTTCTGTTCTACACTTCATGAGGCTTTCTTTCACTTCTAACTACATCATTTTGTGTGACTTATTAGTTTGTTATGTGTTCTTGAGTTTATTTGCTACGTAAGTTTTTTATACTTTAAAAGGACATCTCATTGATGGTTACAATCAAACAACCATGTTAGTTTGTTATATGTTCTTGAGTTTATTTACTACGTAGGTTTTCTATATACTTTAAAAGGACATCTCATTGATGGTTACAATCCAACAACCATGTTAGTTTGTTATGTGTTCTTGAGTTTATTTACTACGTAGGTTTTTATATACGTTAAAAGGACATCTCATTGATG
>NW_013859319.1:0-342 GCF_000517525.1 Limulus polyphemus
GTGTCTTTTTATAGAAAGTACACAGTATCGTTAAATCTTGTGTCTTCTTATTGACAGTACACAGTATCGTTAAATCTTGTGTCTTCTTACTGAAAGTACACAGAATCGTTAAATCTTGTGTCTTCTTATTGACAGTACACAGTATCGTTAAATCTTGTGTCTTCTTATTGACAGTACACAGTATCGTTAAATCTTGTGTCTTTTTAATTGATAGTACACAGTATTGCTAAATCGTGTGTCTTCTTATTGACAGTACACAGTATTGTTAAATATTGAGTCTTCTTATTGACAGTACACAGTATTCTTAAATCTTTTGTCTTCTTATTGAAAGTACACAGTATC
>NW_013859320.1:0-342 GCF_000517525.1 Limulus polyphemus
GTGTTTTACGTTATTGGCCTATTAGATACAAGATTTGTATGGAACTTCAGACAGCTGTAACACGTGTTTTATGTTATTGGTCTATTAGATACAAGATTTGTTGTATGGAACTTAAGACAGTTGTAACACGTGTTTTACGTTATTGGTCTATTAGATACAAGATTTGTTGTATGGAACTTCAGACAGCTGTAACACGTGTTTTATGTTATTGTTCTATTAGATACAATATTTGTTGTATGGAACTTCAGACAGCTGTAACACGTGTTTTATGTTATTGGTCTATTAGATACAAGATTTGTTGTAATGGAACTTCAGACAGCTGTAACACGTAGTTTTATGTTA
>NW_013859321.1:0-343 GCF_000517525.1 Limulus polyphemus
GACAAACAAGAACATAGAGTTGATAGAGCTATACATAGATCATCCCTACATGACTTTCAATATTAAAATTTAATGTTACAAGGTCTATTGATTCTATGATTATTATTATTCGACCGACATCATAGCGAGACTCTGTAATAATAAAGACATGTTTTCGACTGAATTTGGTTTTCCTTGTACTAGGCTCTTAATTACATTACATTAATGCCTACTCTAACATGATTTACAAAATGTTTTCATTACTTCTTTTGTGACGTTTTTTCCCCCTGACTGAAAGTTAGTATATTCTACGAATGTGTGTAATAAAGTTTAATTTTATGTGTATTGATCTTTTTTTTAACTC
>NW_013859322.1:0-342 GCF_000517525.1 Limulus polyphemus
GTGTCACATAATACTTGCTCAATAACAATACTGTAACAGAAATGCAATAAAAATACATAACATCGTGTCACATAATACCTGCTCAATAACAATACTGTAACAGAAGTGCAATAAAAATACATAATATCGTGTCACATAATACCTGCTCAATAACAATACTGTAACAGAAGTGCAATAAAAATACATAATATCGTGTCACATAATACCTGTCAATAACGATACTGTAACAGAAGTGCAATAAAAATACATAATATCGTGTCACATAATACCTGCTCAATAACAATACTGTAACAGAAGTGCAATAAAAATACATAATATCGTGTCACATAATACTTGCTCAAT
>NW_013859323.1:0-343 GCF_000517525.1 Limulus polyphemus
AATAATTCAATGTAAAAACATATTCCATTTCTGTATTTATAATAGTTATATTGTTTTTAACGAACAAGTTTATATGCAAACAGTGGGTATTCCAATAGAAACAAATTTCTCTTCAAATATGGCCAACCTGTATCTGTTCTTTTAGGAAAACTCATTTATGAAGCAGACTTTAAATCCTAACTTATATACACCTGGAAAAAAGTTAAGCACCCCCGTGTTTTTTTCAAGTGATTCAGATTCGACGTTCTTGTGACTGATTATAAATTACCATTCAATCTAAACGTGTTTATCAAATGAAATTATGCATTATTGGGCACAAGAAAACAAGATTATCACCGTAAAA
>NW_013859324.1:0-341 GCF_000517525.1 Limulus polyphemus
TACTGTAACATTGATCAGCCACAGTTTAGTCTTTATACTGTATCATTGATCAGTCCCAGTATAGTCTTTATACTGTATCATTGATCAGCCACAGTTTAGTCTTTATATTGTATCATTGATCAGTCCCAGTTTTGTCTTTATACTGTATCATTGGTCAGTCCCAGTTTAGTCTTTATACTGTATCATTGATCAGCCACACTTTAGTCTTTATACTGTATCATTGATCAGCCACAGTTTAGTCTTTATACTGTATCATTGATCAGCCACAGTTTAGTCTTTATACTGTATCATTGATCAGTCCCAGTTTAGTCTTTATACTGTAACTTTGATCAGCCACAGTT
>NW_013859325.1:0-343 GCF_000517525.1 Limulus polyphemus
GTGTTGAATATACATTTCTATTACACATTAGACATCGTGTTGAATATACATTTCTATTTCACACTAGACATCGTGTTGAATATACACTTCTATTTCACACTAGACATCGTGTTGAATATACACTTCTATTTCACACTAGACATCGTGTTGAATATACATTTCTATTACACATCGTGTTGAATATACATTTCTATTTCACACTAGACATCGTGTTGAATATACATTTCAATTACACATTAGACATCGTGTTGAATATACATTTGTATTACACAATAGTCATCGTGTTGAATATACATTTCTATTTCACACTAGACATCGTGTTGAATATACATTTCAATTACAC
>NW_013859326.1:0-342 GCF_000517525.1 Limulus polyphemus
TGTGACAATGTCTCGACGATCTAGTAGAAAAATGTTAAGTTTGTGACAAATGTCTCGACGATCTAGAAGAAAATGTTAAGTATGTGACAAATGTGTCGACGATCTAGCAGAAAAATGTTAAATATGTGACAAATGTCTCGACGATCTAGAAGAAAAATGTTAAGTATGTGACAAATGTCTCGACGATCTAGTAGAAGTTTTGTACTTGTATTTCAAAGTGATTCATAATGTTCTAATAAAAACAGAACGTTTTCAAAAACATAGAAGTTGTGATATCCGATGGATGCTACCAGTTTGACAAAACAGACAATCGTAAGTATTACTATTTATTTTACCTAATCA
>NW_013859327.1:0-343 GCF_000517525.1 Limulus polyphemus
ATGTTAGCCAACCTGTAGTTAATATAGCATTCTAGCCTTTAGTAACATCCAGAAATTTTAGCCAACCTGTAGTTAATATAGCATTCTAGCCTTTAGTAACATCCAGAAATGTTAGCCAAACTGTAGTTAATAAAGCATTCTAGCCTTTAGTAACATCCAGAAATGTTAACCAACCTGTAGTTAATATAGCATTCTAGCCTTTAGTAACATCCAGAAATTTTAGCCAAACTGTAGTTAATAAAGCATTCTAGCCTTTAGTAACATCCAGAAATGTTAGCCAACCTGTAGTTAATAAAGCATTATAGCCTTTAGTAAGATCCAGAAATGTTAGCCAACCTGTAGT
>NW_013859328.1:0-338 GCF_000517525.1 Limulus polyphemus
ACACAGTATTCTTATATCTTGTGTTTTCTTATTGACAGTACACAGTATCGTTAAGTCTTGTGTCTTCTTTTTGACAGTACAGAGTATCGTTAAATCTTGTGTCTTCTTATTGACAGTACACACTATCGTTATATCTTGTGCCATCTTTTTGACAGTACACAGTATCGTAAATTTTGTGTCTTCTTATTGACAGTACACACTATCGTTAAATCTTGTGTCTTCTTATTGACAGTACACAGTATTGTTAAATCTAGTGTCTTCTTATTGACAGTACACACTATCGTTAAATCTTGTGTCTTCTTATTGACAGTACACAGTATCGTTAAATCTTGTGTCTT
>NW_013859329.1:0-342 GCF_000517525.1 Limulus polyphemus
TACACTTTATCGTTAGTAAGTTATAGGCAGAGTTTCACCCTCCTACTGTTCATTTTAAGGGAGTTATGGAAGATTTTGCGTTTTGTACCAGTACTTAATTCCATTTAGACGGTTCTTATCAAATTTTTTTGAACGTTCGTTGCATATTTGCATAATCACATGCAAAATTCTAGCTTCCGATTATCATTTTTCCATCTTTTATGGTCCTTTTTTACTATATTGGCTTTTCTGAAAGCGTATGTGTACTGCAGTGAAGCTTTTGGTTACTGATTGTTTTTCGATTTCTTGTTACCAGAGGGTCCTAAATTGATGATTCTTCACCAAATTTGGTATGTATTTTAC
>NW_013859330.1:0-343 GCF_000517525.1 Limulus polyphemus
GCCATTGCAGGTTTAAGAGGGTTAGTAGCATAAGAATTCTTTATTTTCTACTGTACTCTCAACGTTTCGCCATTGCAGCTTTACGAGGGTTAGTAGCAGAAGAATTCTTTATTTCCTACTGTACTCTCAACGTTTCGCCATTGCAACTTTACGAGGGTTAGTAGCATAAGAATTCTTTATTTTCTACTGTACTCTCAACGTTTTCGCCATTGCAGCTTTACGAGGGTTAGTAGCAGAAGAATTCTTTATTTTCTACTGTACTCTCAACGTTTCCAATGGTTCAAATTCGATGACGAGGAACCCACTTTGAGACTAATAATGGCTGGAGACGGCTTGAATGGGT
>NW_013859331.1:0-343 GCF_000517525.1 Limulus polyphemus
TACACATTATTTATAGATCTTGTGTCTTCTTATTGACAGTACACAGTATTGTTAAATCTTGTGTGTTTCTTAATGACAGTACACAGTATAATTAAATCTTGTGTCTTCTTCTTAACAGTACACAGTATCGATAAATCTTGTGTCTTCTTATTGACAGTACACAGTAATGTTAAATCTTGTGTCTTCTTATTGACAGTGCACAGTGTTAGTTAAATCTTGTGTCTTCTTATTGACAGTACACAGTATAATTAGATCTAGTGTCTTCTTATTAACAGTACACAGTATCGATAAATCTTGTGTCTTCTTATTGACAGTACACAGTATTGTTAAATCTTGTGTCTTC
>NW_013859332.1:0-343 GCF_000517525.1 Limulus polyphemus
GAATGTATAGTTGTGACAGATACAATGTTTAGTTGTGAGAGATACAATGTTTAGTTGTGAGAGATAGAATGTATAGGTGTAACAGATACAATGTATAGTTGTGACAGATACAATGTATAGTTGTGAGAGATACAATGTATAGTTGTGACAGATACAATGTATAGTTGTGACAGATACAATGTATAGTTGTGACAGATACAATGTATAGTTGTGACAGATACAATGTATAGTTGTGACAGATAGAATGTTTAGTTGTGACAGAGAGAATGTTTAGTTGTGACAGATAGAATGTATAGTTGTGACACATACAATGTTACTTGTGACAGATAGAATGTATAGTTGT
>NW_013859333.1:0-341 GCF_000517525.1 Limulus polyphemus
CGTCCCTAAAGCTAATGTAGGAGCACAGGACTGTCCCTAAAGCTGAGGTTGGAGCACAGAACCGTTCCTAAAGCTAAAGTAAGAGCACAGGACCGTCCCTAAAGCTAATGTAGGAGCACAGGACTGTCCCTAAAGCTGAGGTAGGAGCACAGAACCGTTCCTAAAGCTAATGTAGGAGCACAGAACTGTCCCCAAAGCTAAGGTAGGAGCACAGGACTGTTCCTAAAGCTAAAGTAAGAGCACAGGACCGTTCCTAAAGCTGAGGTAGGAGCACAGGACCGTTCCTAAAGCTAAAGTAAGAGCACAGGACCGTCCCTAAAGCTAATGTAGGAGCACAGAAC
>NW_013859334.1:0-342 GCF_000517525.1 Limulus polyphemus
GGCCTTGCTGAACTGTGAAAGTAAAACAGCGTATTCTAGAAGTTATAATGAAAGAGGAGATGACCAGGATCAATATGTCAGTTGAGGCCTTGCTGAACTGTGAAAGTAAAACAGCGTATTCTAGAAGTTATAATGAAAGAGGAGATGACCAGGCATCAATATTTTAGTTGAGGCCTTGCTGGACTGCCAAAGTAAAACAGCGTATTCTAGAAGTTATAATGAAAGAGGAGATGACCAGGCATCAATATTTCAGTTGAGGCCTTGCTGAACTGTGAAAGTAAAACAGTGTATTCTAGAAGTTATAATGAAAGAGGAGATGACCAGGATCAATATGTCAGTTGA
>NW_013859335.1:0-343 GCF_000517525.1 Limulus polyphemus
ATTTCATATAAAGATTCGTCAGTGCTTTAACTACAGAGTTCGTATAAAGATTCGTCAGTGCTTTAACTACAGATTTCATATAAAGATTCATCAGTGCTTTAACTACAGATTTCATATAAAGATTTGTCAGTGCTTTATCTACAGATTTCATATAAAGATTCGTCAGTGCTTTAACTACATATTTCATATAAAGATTTGTCAGTGCTTTAACTACAGATTTCATATAAAGATTTGTCAGTGCTTTATCTACAGATTTCATATAAAGATTCGTCAGTGCTTTAACTACAGATTTCATATAAAGATTTGTCAGTGCTTTAACTACAGATTTCATATAAAGATTCGT
>NW_013859336.1:0-343 GCF_000517525.1 Limulus polyphemus
TGTCTAATCTCCGAGTAGTTCATGAAAAGGGCTGTCACGGCATCACTTCTTGCAGACCATCGTGTTTCCGATATACTGTGAACTACATATGTAGTTCTTTTGGTTTTGAGACTTTCAGTAAGTATACTCCATCTTTGTGGTGAAGCCGAAACGAAATTTTATATGGACTGTAGAACATCAAAAATGTTTACAGCCGTTGTGCAACTTTCTACAGGAACAGATCCTACCAAGTATAGACTATGGGCTGCACATGGTATCCACTCTGCTAACTTGTTGATTTCTTTGAATCTTGTTTGCACACCGAAGTATATCCCGCTCATGTTGCTTGTATTGTCATAAGATT
>NW_013859337.1:0-344 GCF_000517525.1 Limulus polyphemus
AAAATCGAGTGGACGAAAACTAAAAACACGTTTTCAAATTAAAAAAAATCTAGTGGAAAACGGAATAAAAGGAACCTTATCAATGTCAACAAAATCTGGAGGAAGGAAGACTAAAAGACCGTTATAACAGTAGACAAAATATAGTGGAAAACAGACTAAAACGACCCATATAACGTCAACAAAATCTAGTGGAAGGAAGACCAAAAGTCCGTTATAACAGTCGACCAAATATAGTTGAAAACTGACTAAAACGACCCATATCAATGCCAACAAAATCTACTGGAAGGAAAACTAAAAGACCTTTATAAAAGTCGACAAAATATAGTTTAAGAAGGATTAAAAAT
>NW_013859338.1:0-343 GCF_000517525.1 Limulus polyphemus
AGTTAATTAGAGTGTTTCCAGCGTCCAAGTCTTTTTTGGCGCATATGTAATGTCGTTTTCAGAAATATGTATATCTAGGTAATTTTTGAAGTGTTTATATCGTTTCCAATTCGTTCACTTTAATTACCGTTTTTAACATGTTTCTATTCATATTTATAGTTTTGCGTTAATACTCCTTCCTTTCTTATCCTGTTTAATGCATTTTCTGTAAGTATGATATAGTATGTTTTTCTTTGGTATTTAGTGTATTTAAATCTTAATCATAGTTACTTGATTTAGAACATTTCGTACGGTCAAACTATTTTTTTTTAAATTTAGCTTTAGATTCTACACGTTTTGTTTC
>NW_013859339.1:0-343 GCF_000517525.1 Limulus polyphemus
CTTTGATGATGTGGACCTGTGATGACGTGTTTCTCTTTCTTTGATGATGCGGACCTGTGATGACGTGTTTCGCTTTCTTTGATGATGTGGACCTATGATGACGTGTTTCTCTTTCTTTGATGATGTGGACTTATGATGACGTGTTTCTCTTTCTTTGATGATGTGTATCTGTGATGACGTGTTTCTCCTTCTTTGATGATGTGGACCTGTGATGACGTGTTTCTCTTTCTTTGATGATGTGGACCTATGATGACGTATTTCTCTATCTTTGATGATGTGGACCTGTGATGACGTGTTTCTCTTTCTTTGATGATGTGTATCTGTGATGACGTGTTTCTCTTTC
>NW_013859340.1:0-343 GCF_000517525.1 Limulus polyphemus
TTAATGTGGACTGGCTGCTGAGGTAAACCTTAATGTGGACTGGCTGTTCAGGTAAACCCTAATGTGGACTATCTGTTCAGGCACACCTTAATGTGGACTGGCTGTTCAGGTAAACCTTAATGTGGACTGGCTGTTCAAGCACACCCTAATGTGGACTGGCTGTTCAGGTAAACCCTAATGTGGACTGGCTGTTCAGGCACACCCTAATGTGAACTGGCTGTTCAGGTAAACCATAATGTGGACTGGCTGTTCAAGCACACCCTAATGTGGGCTGGCTGTTCAGGTAAACCTTAATGTGGACTGGCTGTTCAGGTAAACCTTAATGTGGACTGGCTGTTCAGGT
>NW_013859341.1:0-342 GCF_000517525.1 Limulus polyphemus
GTATGTATCGTTGTAAATGTTTAATCAGAAGTTTTATTTACCATGAATTTATATATAGCGATGTGAATTTTTAACAAAAGTATTTATTTACCATATATATATCGATGTGAATGTTTAATCAGAAGTTTTATTTACCATGTATATCTATATCACAGTGAATATTTAATAAGAAGTTTTTATTTACCATATATACGAGGTTGTGAATTTTTAATCAGAAGTTTTTATTTACCATATATATATAAATATGTCCTTGTAAGTGTCTAATCAAAAAAAATTTATTTACCATATATATATATTTATCGTTGTAAATGTTTAATCAGAATTTTTATTTACCATATATGT
>NW_013859342.1:0-343 GCF_000517525.1 Limulus polyphemus
AACTACTTGAAGGTTTAGCCATGGAGTCACATATTTCACCATTCTGAGCAATCTCTGCATGAAGAATTTTGAAGTTTCTGCCTTACAATCTGCTCCAAGACCACCAACACTATGGAAATGTTGAGTAGCTGACACTCGTGACCTGGACACAGGTTGCTGACACTACTGAAGAATTCCTTGCCCATCTGAGCTCCAAAAAGAAGACTGAGGAAACTTCCACTTACGAAGTTGGTGGTGTTTGGGGTTTATTGGTGCAAAGCAATGTGGCTATCAAAAACGTCCAGGTACATAATTTATTTTCTGTTACCTGATTAAAGCTCAAGTTTCTAAACAAAAAAAACCA
>NW_013859343.1:0-342 GCF_000517525.1 Limulus polyphemus
ATTTCCTTCTATATATATTTCAACCAGACTGAGTATTCCAACGGGAACATTCGGATTTATTATCTACGTCGTCAAACGAACCGGAAATTCATCATTTCCTTCCATATATATTTCAACCAGACTGAGTATTCCAACGGGAACATTCGGATTTATTATCTACGTCGTCAAACGAACCGGAAATTCATCATTTCCTTCCATATATATTTCAACCAGACTGAGTATTCCAACGGGAACATTCGGATTTATTATCTACGTCGTCAAACGAACCGGAAATTCATCATTTCCTTCCATATATATTTCAACCAGACTGAGTATTCCAACGGGAACATTCGGATTTATTAT
>NW_013859344.1:0-340 GCF_000517525.1 Limulus polyphemus
TGTTGATTAGCATTAGTACTAAAAAAAACGTTCTCATGTTTGATGTGCTCCGGCTGTTGATTAGCATTAGTACTAAAAAAAACGTTCTCATGTTTGATGTGCTCCGGCTGTTGATTAGCATTAGTAATAAAAAACTTTCTCATGTTTGATGTGCTCCAGCTGTTGATTAGCATTCGGTACATCGAAATACGAGAAAAAATATCACGTTTGTTTGTATGGAAAGTTATTTTCATTATGCTGGTTCTTACGAAATCTGTGACGTCCATGTACATGCTCTCAAACCCATGAGGGTCTTTTAACCAATTCGTGAGTGTGTATAGAAAAAAACACAACAAAGGAT
>NW_013859345.1:0-338 GCF_000517525.1 Limulus polyphemus
TTAAATCTTGCGTCTTCTTATTGACAGTACACAGTATGGGTAAATCTTGTTTCTTCTTATTGAAAGTCACAGAATCGTTACATCTTGTGTCTTCTTATTGACAGACACAGTATTGTTAAATATTGAGTCTTCTTATTGACAGTGCACAGTATTCTTAAATCTTTTGTCTTCTTATTGAAATTACACAGTATCGTTAAATCTTGTGTCTTCTTATTGACAGTACACAGTTTTGTTAAATCTTGTGTCTTCTTAGTTGACAGTACACAGTATCGTTAAATCTTGTGTCTTCTTATTGAAAGTACACAGAATATTTATATCTTGTGTCTTCTTATTGACAG
>NW_013859346.1:0-338 GCF_000517525.1 Limulus polyphemus
TAGATATACCGAAACATGTATAGTTTTTGTATAAAACTACCCACTTGTCACGTAGGTTTTTACTCTTTTTACTCCTGATGATGGTAGCGTAGATATACCAAAACATGTATAGTTTTTGTATAAAACTACCCACTTGTCATGTAGGTTTTTACTCTTTTTTACTCCTGATGATGGTAGCGTAGATATACCAAAACATGTATAGTTTTTGTATAAAACTACCCACTTGTCATGTAGGTTTTTACTCTTTTTACTCCTGATGATGGTAGCGTAGATATACCAAAACATGTATAGTTTTTGTATAAAACTACCCACTTGTCATGTAGGTTTTTACTTATTTT
>NW_013859347.1:0-343 GCF_000517525.1 Limulus polyphemus
AATTTAATTAATATCTAGTAGATCTTCCTTTCGCTTCGTGGAGTTCGTTGATCCTTTGGGGCATCGTGAGAATCATCTCGTCAACTTTAGATTGTGGGATTTTCGCCCACTCTTGCTTCAAAACTTGGAGTAGATCGCTCTTCGAAGTTGGTTTTTTTAGTTGTTTCGTGACTTGCCGGTTGAGTATGGCCTAAAGGTTTTCGATGGGGTTCATTTTAGAAGATTGACTCGGCCAGGGCTACTTCTGGATGCCATTTCCTTCCTGCCAGTTTTGGGTGTTTCTAGCAGTGTAACACGGTGCTCCATCTTCCTGAAACAACGTTGTGTTTTTGTCCATAAAACC
>NW_013859348.1:0-342 GCF_000517525.1 Limulus polyphemus
CAAAATTAGGGACTATGTGCAAATAACCTTTGTGCAATTTTGTAGGTCCAATATTTGTATTCCATTACAAAACAAAATTGCGTGCCTCACATTGAGATCGTGGGTGTTATTAGGGCGAATGTCAACTCCCATAATTTTGATAAGATAAAACCAACCCAAGAGTTGGCAGCGAGTGCTATTGACTATGATCAGACTATCTCTCTCATTATGAACAGTTAGCGCAGGTAGCCCTTTAGTGGCTATTCGAAAAAACTGTTTAGGTACGTATGATAATAAAAGTGAGAGACTGCGAATCATAAATCAATGATTTAAGTTTTCAACATATGAGTAGATTGTTATTTT
>NW_013859349.1:0-343 GCF_000517525.1 Limulus polyphemus
TGCACTTATTACTGTTGTATTGAAACATTAGTGGATATTTCGTTTAATATGTATTACTGTTGTATTGAAACATCGGTGGCTATATCGTTTAATACTTATTACTGTTGTATCTAAACATTGGTGGATATTCTGCACTTATTATTGTTGTATTGAAACATTATTAGAATAAATATATCGCACTTATTATTGTTGTATTGAAACATTATTGGAATAAATATATCGCACTTATTACTGTTGTATTGAAACATTTGTGGATGTTCCGCACTTATTATTGTTGTATTGAACATTAGTGGATATTCCGTTTAACGCTTGTTAGTGTTGTATGGAGACATTGGTGGATATT
>NW_013859350.1:0-343 GCF_000517525.1 Limulus polyphemus
AATTAAAAAGAAAGAAAGGTTATATAACTTAAAAATAATAGTATAAATGAAATCACAATAAATACAATAGGTAATTTCAAATTTTTGTAGGGGATATTATTGGAATTACTTATTTGGACAGTATCTTGTATAGGTTTATTAATGTAGATGTATAATTTTCCCTATATAAGATCTGCTACTATGTAATTCTTATAGAACATTTGAAGATCTTGACAGTAGCATGGATGGGCGGAGGATGGGAGCTATACTGACAATTTAGATTGGGCTTGTATAGTGATACCTTAACATCATGGTAT
This sequence comes from Limulus polyphemus, assembly GCF_000517525.1. Lineage (NCBI taxonomy): Eukaryota > Metazoa > Arthropoda > Merostomata > Xiphosura > Limulidae > Limulus > Limulus polyphemus. The sequence continues at coordinate 297 of NW_013859350.1, forward strand.
TTACGACCAAACATCATTATGGGGGTTGGAATGCTAACTTCAAGAAC
>NW_013859351.1:0-343 GCF_000517525.1 Limulus polyphemus
CCCATTATTTTGTTAGAAAAGAGTAACCCAACAGTTGGTGGTGGGTGCTACTTATTAGTTGTCAGTTCTGAATTAGTAATGACAGTTGGTGGTGGGTGCTACTTATTAGTTGTCAGTTCTGAATTAGTAATGACAGTTGGTGGTGGGTGCTACTTGTTAGTTGTCAGTTCTGAATTAGTAATGACAGTTGGTGGTGGGTGCTACTTACTAGTTGTCAGTTCTGAATTAGTAATGACAGTTGGTGGTGGGTGCTACTTATTAGTTGTCAGTTCTGAATTAGTAATGACAGTTGGTGGTGGGTGCTACTTACTAGTTGTCAGTTCTGAATTAGTAATGACAGTTG
>NW_013859352.1:0-335 GCF_000517525.1 Limulus polyphemus
CTGGTGGGCCCTGAGCGAAGTATAAACTAGTGGACCCCACCTTTACTGGGTGTCTGACGGTGCCTGGTTAACACACTGGTGGGCCCTGAGCGAAGTATAAACTAGTGGACCCCACCTTTACTGGGTGTCTGACGGTGCCTGGTTAACACACTGGTGGGCCCTGAGCGAAATATAAACTAGTGGACCCCACCTTTACTGAGTGTCTGACGGTGCCTGGTTAAGACAATGGTGGGCCCTGAGCGAAATATAAACTAGTGGACCCTACCTTTACTGAGTGTCTGACGGTACACTGGTGGGCTCTGAGCGAAGTATACACTAATGGACCCCAACTTGCT
>NW_013859353.1:0-666 GCF_000517525.1 Limulus polyphemus
ATATATATATATAATCTCTATATAAAACGGCTTCGTAGAAGAAGATTGGTTAACAATGTTTTTGTTTTTTAATATTCTGCAGATGAAATTGAATACAATAATCTGTAGGTGAAGGTGGCCAACAATATTTTTTCAAGATTCTATTGGGAAGTCATAAACATTTTGTAAAGAAAATTGAACGCAATATTATAAGTAGTTGTAGATAGGCATGCTACGCAATGCCTTGTAAATGTTCTGTAGATAAAACTGAGCGCCTCATTATAAAAAAATCTATAGGTGATGGCCAACAATATTTTTTGAAGATTTTGTAGGTCTAAATGTTATATTATAAATATTTATATATATATATATATATAGTAGACGATAGCCGACAACGTCTTACAAATATTTTGTAGAGAAATCTGAGTGCCTTATAAAACATAAAGCTAGACGAAGATGCTCTACGATATGTTAAGAAAATTTATAAACAAAGCTTGGTGATGATCTTTAAATGTTTTATGAGCAGTGCATGAAACTGGATGGGATTTTATGAAGTTCTTATAATGGACTCGCGAAACGTTTTATTTAAAAATTGAAAAATAGTTTGGTAAAAGAAGTTTGTCACCATTTAAAAAAAGGGGTTCTAGAAGAATTGTAAGGGCGTTTTATAAAGATTTTCAGTAAAGT
>NW_013859354.1:0-343 GCF_000517525.1 Limulus polyphemus
ATATTTTTTGTGAAATCCACATTTAGTAGTCTCAAAATTACATGTTGTGGTCTTTCTTTTATGTATTGTATTATGATATTTTTGTGAAAAATCTGTATGTGATGGAGAAAAATGGTTCGGCTGATCACCATGTACATTATTCAACAATAAAACATTTATTTTTTATTCTAGTAGCAATTACAATCCATTTATTATGTGATGTATGGTTCGAGAAAGAACCCAAATTTAAAACATTTCTTCCTTGACTTACATTACTATAAGATTACTTAAGCCTTTGAACACAAAAAATATGATATCAAGAGGAATCAAATGATTAAAATCAATACAATATTGCTTACTTTGA
>NW_013859355.1:0-341 GCF_000517525.1 Limulus polyphemus
ACATTCGGGGGTTTCGAAACTGCTCAGTTTATTTTGTTAACATGTTGATTCATTGTAGTTAAGATTGAGTAAAATAAGGTCACTGATAGTAGATTTTTGGTACCTTAATTATTTTCTGCTGGTTCAGTTATGTTTGTGAAGTTGTGGAAAAATTTCAAAATGTTATTGTGAATAAGAGTTGAATGTCAAGGAATTTATTAGGTACTAAGTAGTAGTTCACCATGGAGCTACACTTGACAGTTACTTTAATAAGTAGTAAGTAGAAGTTCACCATGGAGCTACACTTGTTGGTCACTTTATTAGGTACTAAGTAGAAGTTCACCATGGAGCTACACTTGTTG